>NC_135986.1:18276576-18300462 GCF_053455715.1 Rhinoraja longicauda
CCGTCCCTCTCCCCCCCCCTCCCCGTCCCTCTCCCCCTCCTCCCCCGCTCCCTCTCCCCCCGTCCCCGTCCCTCTCCCCCCCCCTCCCCGTTCCCTCTCCCCCTCAGTCCCATCTCCCCCTCCGTCCCTCCTCCCCCTCTCCCCCCCCTCACCCGTCCCTCTCCCCCGTCCCCTCTCCCCCCCTCCCTATCCCCTTCTCCTCTCACCCCGCCATCCTGGCTCCAGCACTCTGTGAAACGTCACCTATCCGTGTTCTCCACAGATGCTGCCTGACCCGCTGAGTTACTCCAGCACTCTGTGTCCTTTTGTGCATTAGCCGGCACCTGCAGTTCCTATCAGCTATCACAGCTGAGTGTGGCTAATCCCCAGCACTGGGCTTTAATTGTCCCGTTGCTGAGATTGAAAGTGTGGTTTCGTAGCTCATCGGTGTGCGCTGTGAAGCCGTACAAAGCTCTAACAGTGTGCCATACAGCGGCCTCATCCCTCTGACACCTCCCCCACGCCCCACCGGCTTCAACCCCTCCTCATTGGCATCGCTCTTGGTGAGAGACCAGGCAGAACACGCGTGTAACACGGAAGCTACTTGCTTCCAATATGGCGCCCAACCCAGGGCGACTATTTGTGCTCGCCACAGAAACAGATCTACAACCACACATTACAGTCACTAAGTGTAAACCGTCCCTAGTGTGTGTAGGATAGTGTTAGTGTGCGGGGATCGCTGGTTGGCATGGACTCGGTGGGCCGAAGGGCCTGTTTACACGCTGTATCTCTAAACTAAACTAAACTAATTCAACTATACTTGACTTGAAGGCCATGTCAATGGATATTTTAAAGGCAGAGATAGATAGATAGATTAGACAGACAGACAGACAGACAGACAGACAGACAGACAGACAGGACAGAGAAGACAGACAGACAGACAGACAGACAGACAGGCAGACAGACAGACAGACAGACAGACAGACAGACAGACAGACAGACAGACAGACCAGACAGACAGACAGACAGACAGACAGATAGATATACATAGTGCTGGAGTAATTCAGCGGGACAGGCAGCATTTCTGGATAGAAGGAATGGGTGACATTTCGGGTGAAGACCTTCTTCAGATAGATAGATTCTTGATTGGTACGGGTGTCAGGGGTTACGGGGAGAAGGCAGGAGAATGGGGTTGTGCGGGAGAGAGTGGCAGAGGAGACTTGATGGGCTGAATGGCCCTAATTCTGCTCATAGAACTTGTGAACACGAGATCCCTTCCACTTAATGTAAAATCCTTAAGGGATTGGGACAGGCTAGATGCAGGAAAAACTTTCCCGATGTTGGGGAGTCCCAGAACCAGGGGTCTCACACAGTTTAAGAATAAGGGGCGTCGGCCATTTAGGACTGAGATGAGGAAATAATTTTTCACCCAGAGAGTTGTGTGAATCTGTGGAATTCTCTGCCACAGAAGGCAGCGGAGGCCAATTTACTGGATGTTTTCAATAGACAATAGACAATAGGTGCAGGAGTAGGCCATTCAGCTCTTCGAGCCTGTACGCACCGCCATTCAATGGCGATCATGGCTGATCACTATCTCAATCAGTACCCCGTTCCTGCCTTCTCCCCATACCCCCCCTCACTTCCGCTATCCTTAAGAGCTCTATCCAGCTCTCTCTTGAAAGCATCCAACGAACTAGGCCTCCACTGCCTTCTGAGGCAGAGAATTCCACACCTTCACCACTCTCTGACTGAAAAAGTTATTCCTCATCTCCATTCTAAATGGCCTACCCCTTATTCTTAAACTGTGGCCCCTTGTTCTGGACTCACCCAACATTGGGAACATGTTTCCTGCCTCTAATGTGTCCAAACCCCTAATTATCTTATATGTTTCAATAAGATCCCCCCTCATCCTTCTAAATTCCAGTGTATACAAGCGCAATCGCTCCAGCCTTTCAACATACGACAGTCCCCGCCCATTCCGGGAATTAACCTAGTGAACCTACTGCTGCAACGCCCCTCCATAGCAAGAATATCCTTCCTCAAATTTGGAGAGAGAGTTAGATTTAGCTCTTAGGGGCTTAACGGAATCAAGGGGTATGGGGAGAAAGCAGGAATGGGGTACTGATTGTGGATGATCATCCATGATCATATTGAATGGGTGGTGCTGGCTGGAAGGGCCGAATGGCCTCCTCCTGCACCTATTGTCTGTGTTTCTTACGTTTCTATGAATCGCAGGGATGGCCCCTGGGCCCTGAGTTGTACACAGCTCCCTTTATAATAAATTAAAATGTTGAAAGTAAATGGGATGCAGCACAAGGTTAGCAGATGCTCCAGGTGTGGCTGTGCAGTTTGTCCTGGAGATGAATGTTTCAATGGGAGAGATCACAGAGAGCGTTGGGAATGACTGGAGGACAGTGTTTCCTCCCCACACTCCCAAAGACGTACAGGTTTGCAGGTTAATAGGCTTGGTATAAAATTGTAAATTGTCCCTAGTGTGTGTAGGATAGTGTTAATGTGCGGGGATCGCTGGGCGGCGCCGACTTGGGTGGGCCCGAAAAGGCCTGTTTCCGTGCTGTATCTGAAATATGAAAATATGAAGAAAAAAAATATATAGCAAAGCAGAGTGGGAAGTCAGAGGATTGGGACTCTTTTAAAGAGCAACAGAAGATGACTAAAATGGCAATACGGGGAGAAAAGATGAGGTACGAGGGTAAACTAGCCAATAATATAAAGGAGGATAGTAAAAGCTTTTTTAGGTACGTGAAGAGGAACCAAATAGTCAAGGCAAATGTGGGTCCCTTGAAGACAGAAGCAGGGGAATTTATTATCGGGAACAAGGAAATGGCAGACAAGTTGAACCGGTACTTTGGATCTGTCTTCACTAAGGAAGATACAAACAATCTCCCAGATGTTCTAGTGGCCAGAGATCCTAGGGTGACGGAGGAACTGAAGGAAATCCACATTAGGCAGGAAATGGTGTTGGGTAGACTGATGGGACTGAAGGCTGATAAATCCCCAGGGCCTGATGGTCTGCATCCCAGGGGTACTTAAGGAGGTGGCTCTAGAAATTGTGGATGCATTGGTGATCATTTTCCAATGTTCTATAGATTCAGGATCAGTTCCTGTGGATTGGAGGGTAGCTAATGTTGTCCCACCTTTTAAGAAAGGAGGGGAGAGAGAAAACGGGAAATTATAGACCAGTTAGTCTGACATCAGTGGTGGGGAAGATGCTGGAGTCAATTATAAAAGACGAAATTGCGGAGCATTTGGATAGTAGTAACAGGATTGTTCCGAGTCAGCATGGATTTACAAAGGGGAAAATCATGCTTGACTAATCTTCTGGAATTTTTTGAGGATGTAACTAGGAAAATGGACAGGGGAGAGCCGGTGGATGTGGTGTACCTCGACTTTCAGAAAGCCTTCGACAAGGTCCCACATAGGAGATTGGTGGGCAAAATTAGAGCACATGGTATTGGAGGTAGGGTACTGACATGGATAGAAAATTGGTTGACAGACAGAAAGCAAAGAGTGGGGATAAATGGGTCCCTTTCAGAATGGCAGGCAGTGACTAGTGGGGTACCGCAAGGCTCGGTGCTGGGACCGCAGCTATTTACAATATACATCAATGACTTTGGATGAAAGGGATTAAAAGTACCATTAGCAAATTTTCAGATGATACAAAGCTGGGTGGTAGTGTGAACTGTGAGGAAGATGCTATGAGGTTGCAGGGTGACTTGGACAGGTTGTGTGAGTGGGGCGGATGCATGGCAGATGCAGTTTAGTGTGGATAAGTGTGAGGTTATCCACTTTGGTGGTAAGAATACGAAGGGCAGATTATTATCTGAATGGTGTCAGGTTAGGAAAAGGGGACGTACAACGAGATCTGGGTGCCCTAGTGCATCAGTCACTGAAAGGAAGCATGCAGGTACAGCAGGCAGTGAAGAAAGCCAATGGAATGTTGGCCTTCATAACAAGAGGAGTTGAGTATAGGAGCAAAGAGGTCCTTCTGCAGTTGTACAGGGCCCTAGTGAGACCGCACCTGGAGTACTGTGCAGTTTGGGTCTCCAAATTTGAGGAAGGATATTCTTGCTATTGAGGGCAGCAGCAGCACAGGTTTATTAGGTTAATTCCCGGAATGGCGGGACTGTCATATGTTGAAAGACTGGAGCGACTAGGCTTGTATACACTGGAATTTAGAAGGATGAGAGGGGTTCTTATCGAAACGTATAAGATTATTAAGGGGTTGGACACGTTAGAGGCAGGAAACATCTTCTCAATGTTGGGGGGAGTCCAGAACCAGGGGGCCACACAGTTTAAGAAATAAGGGGTGGGCCATTTAGAACGGAGATGAGGAAAAACCTTTTCAGTCAGAGAGTTGTAAATCTGTGGAATTCTCTGCCTCAGAAGGCAGTGGAGGCCAATTCTCCGAAGGCATTCAAGAGAGAGCTAGATAGAGCTCTTAGGGATAGCGGAGTCAGGGGGTATGGGGAGAAGGCAGGAACGGGGTACTGATTGAGAATGATCAGACCAGGCTCGAAGGGCCGAATGGCCTCCTCCTGCACCTATTGTGTATTGACTCGGTGGGCCGAAGGGCCTGTTTCCACGCTGTATCTAAACTAAACTAAACCAACCTATGTTTAGTGCCTACAGATGTTGCATGAAGTAGGAGAGGGGGGGGGGGGAACAGCACCTCATATTTCACTTGGGCAGTTTACACTCCAGTGGTATGATGAATACTGACTTCTCTAACTTCAATGTAACCCTTGCGTTCCCTCTCTCTCCCCGTCCTAGTTCTCCGACTAGTTCCACTGTCCTCCCGATTAAGTTTGGATCTTTGTATGCGTGGTTGATTAGTTCAGGTGTCAGGGGTTGTGGGGAGAAGGCAGGAGAATGGGGTTAGGAGGGAGAGATAGATCAGCCATGATTGAATGGTGGGGTAGACTCGATGGGCCGAATGGTTCCCCCCACCCAAGTCACAGCAGCTCCTTGTTTTCACTCAACAGGTAACAACGGTCTGTTCCATTTATCACCGTCAATGTTTTGCACATCTTTCATTCTTTTGTTCTTTATCTCTCTACATCACCGTCGATATCCCTCGTCTCCCTCCCCCCCTGACTCTCAGTCTGAAGAAGGGTCTCGGCCCAAAACGTCACCCATTCCTTCTCTCCAGAGATGCTGCCTGTCCCCGCTGAGTTACTCCAGCACTCTGTGTCTATC
Source organism: Rhinoraja longicauda (assembly GCF_053455715.1). Taxonomy (NCBI): domain Eukaryota; kingdom Metazoa; phylum Chordata; class Chondrichthyes; order Rajiformes; family Arhynchobatidae; genus Rhinoraja; species Rhinoraja longicauda. The sequence continues at coordinate 18,281,773 of NC_135986.1, forward strand.
TTTGACAACTTGGTGATGTCAGGGAAGATGACTTCAGCACTGAGTGTGGAAGATTATAAATAAGCGCTTGCTGAAAACAGACATGAGTGTACTTGGGTGGTGGAGTCAAAGCTCTGAAATCACAGGTACGCACACATATAGATGACTGTCAGACCAATGAGGTCAATCTCTGAAAATCACAGGTACACACACATACACAGATGACTGTCAGACCAATGTGGTCAATCTCTGGAAATCACAGGTACGCACACATATAGATGACTGTCAGACCAATGAGGTCAATCTCTGAAATCACAGGTACACACACATACACAGATGACTGTCAGACCAATGTGGTCAATCTCTGAAATCACAGGTACACACACACACACACACACACACACACACACACAGATGACTGTCAGACCAATGAGCAGTGTTTACATCAGTTTCCAAGTGTTGACTGTTTTGCAATCTGCTCTGCCCGTTCCTGATCCAAGGATTAATGTGCCAATAACCGTCTCTCACTGTTTTCCCACTTGCTCAGTCTATTACTCTCTCCAGCGATAAATACTTCTGTCCGTGCTGCAAAGAGCTTCTTAGTTCAGTGCAGTTTATTGTCACGTGTACCGAGGTGCAGTGAGAAGCTTTTGTTGCGTGCTAGCCTGTCAGCGGAAAGACAATACTTGATTACAATCGATCCATTCACAGTGTACAGATACGTTATAAAGGGAATAACATTCTGTGCAAGGTGAAGCCAGTAAAGTCCGATCAAAGATAGTCTGAGGGTCACCGATGAGGGAGATAGTAGTTCAGCCTTGCTCTCTAGTTGGTGAGAGGGACGGTTCAGTTGCCTGATAACAGCCGGGAAGAGAAACTGCCCCTGAATGTGGAGGTGTGCGTCTCCACACTTCTGTACCTCTTGCCCCAACGGGAGAGGGGAGGAGAGGGGGTGACCGGGGGTGAGGACTGGTCCGTGATGATGCTGCTGGCCTTGCCGAGGCAGCGTGAGGTGTTGATGGAGGCGATGGGAGGTTGGTTTGTTTGTGTGACGGTCTGGGCTGCTGGCCTTGCTGAGGGCAGCGTGAGGTGTAGATGGAGGCGATGGGAGGGAGGTTGGTTTGTTTGTGCGTGCGTGACGGTCTGGGCTGCTGGCCTTGCCGAGGCAGCGTGAGGTGTTGATGGAGTCGATGGAGGGGAGGTTGGTTTGTGTGACGGTCTGGGCTGTGTCCACAATTCGCTGTGATTTCTTGCGTGTCTTGGACGGAGTTTGTTCACAAACCGAGCTGTGATGCATCCCGATAAGATGCTTTGCAATGCGCGCTATGCTTACTGTCATCAGTGACTGACCATCCCGATAAGATGCTTTGCATGCGCGCTATGCTTACTGTCATCAGTGACTGACAGACCCCCCCCTGCCCACACCATCTCCCCCCCCCCCCCCCCGGTCTGACTGCGGGCTGAGTGTGTACGCACCGACACACACACACGGATGTAAGTGTGGGGTGAGAGCGTTATTCAGGCATCAGGATCTGCTCCCCCATCACTCTCCCCTCCCATCGTCTCTGTGATCGCCGTCAGTGGCAATATTGCAGAGAGAGGGAGATACCATTAAATGATGGCAGAATAATGAAACGGAAACGCTGCTCAGTGCACAAGCCTCTCCCTCTCTTCATTGTTCTCCACTCCCTCCCTCCCTCCCTCCCTCCCTCCCTCCCTCCCTCCCCCCCACTTGGCTCACTGCTTCTCTCCAGGACAATGTTGTCCACAGCCTCCGATCAGGGTGCTCTGTGTTTAACCCACGGTGTACTGATTATCAGAGTCACAGAGTCACACAGCACGGAAACAGGCCCTTCAGCCCAGCCCAGCCCAGCCCAGCCCAGCCCAGCCCAGCCCAGCCCAGCCCAGCCCAGCCCAGCCTGCCCCAGCCCAGCCCAGCCTGCCCAGCCCAGCCCAGCCCAGCCAGCCTGCCCCAGCCCAGCCCAGCCCAGCCCAGCCCAGCCTGCCCCAGCCCAGCCCAGCCCAGCCCAGCCTGCCCCAGCCCAGCCCAGCCCAGCCCAGCCCAGCCTGCCCCAGCCCAGCCCAGCCCAGCCCAGCCCAGCCTGCCCCAGCCCAGCCCAGCCCAGCCTGCCCCAGCCCAGCCCAGCCCAGCCCAGCCCAGCCTGCCCACGCCGGCCAACATGCCCCATCTACACGTAGAGTCACAGAGTCACACAGCACGCAAACAGGCCATTCAGCCCAGCCCAGCCCAGCCTGCCCCAGTCTTAGACCCACAGAGTCACACAGCACGGAAACAGGCCCTTCAGCCCAACCCAGCCCAGCCCAGCCTGCCCCAGTCTTAGACCCACAGAGTCACACAGCACAGAAACAGGCCCTTCAGCCCAGCCCAGCCCAGCCTGCCCCAGTCTTAGACCCAGAGTCACACAGCACGGAAACAGGCCCTTCAGCCCAACCCAGCCCAGCCCAGCCTGCCCCAGTCTTAGACCCACAGAGTCACACAGCACGGAAACAGGCCCTTCAGCCCAACCCAGCCCAGCCTGCCCACGCCGACCAACATGCCCCAACTACACGTAGAGTCACAGAGTGATACAGCACGGAAACAGGCCCTTCAGCCCAGCCTAGCCTGCCCACACCGGCCAACATGCCCCAGTCTTAGACCCACAGAGTCACACAGCATGGAAACAGGCCATTCAGCCCAACCTATGTGGGGGGGGGGGGGCGGAGGGGTTACAGGGACGGGGAGGGGGGGTGAAGGGGCTGTGGGGGGGAGGGGGTTACAGGGATGGGAAGGGCAGAGAGGGGTTACTGGCCCAGGGAGGGGCTGTGGGGGGGAGGGGGGTTACTGGCCCAGGGAGGGGGTGCAGGGGCAGGTAGGGCCTGGTGATCGCTGGGCCTCACGTACTGAATCACACTGGTCTCGAGGACCTGTCTGTCTGTGCGTGACTTAGAGCGAATAACAGCGTTTGAGAACGGAATTGATTTTGATTAAAAAGAAAGCTAAAATTGGATTTCTTTTCAATCAGAGATGGATTTCATTTTATGAAACAGGTGTTTGATTTGAAAGGAAATGTGTTCACGGGGTGTGGACCAAAGTTTATTCTCTCTCTCTCTGCGCTGGTTTTAACTCCCCCCCCCCCCCCCCACTGACACACATGTCCCCACTCTGAGCTGTGGATTCCCCTCACCCTCCCTCACACCCTCATCCCTCTCACTCTCACCCTCCCCTCTCACCCCCACCCCCACCCCTCCCTCTCCACCCTCCCTCACACCCTCCCCCCTCTCACCCCCACCCCTCCCTCTCCGCCCTCCCTCACACCCTCCCCCCTCTCACCCCCACCCCTCCCTCTCCGCCCTCCCTCTCACCCTCACACCCTTCCCCCTCTCACCTCCCCCCTCTCAACCCCAACTGCAGCAAGTTGAGTCTATTTATAGTTTAGTTTAGAGATACAGCGTGGAAACAGGCCCTTCGGCCCATCGAGTCCGTGCCGACCAGCAATCCCCGCACACTAACACCATCTACACACACTGGGGACAATTTACACTTACACCAAAGCCAATTAACCCACAAACCTGCACGTCTTTGGAGTGTGGGAGGAAACCGGAGCGCCCGGAGAAAACCCACGCAGGTCACGGGGAGAACGTACAAACTCCGTACAGACAGCGCCCGTGGTCAGGATGGAACCCGGGTCTGTGGCGCCGTGAGGCAGCAGCTCTACCCGCTGTACCACCACCTCCAACACCCCTCCGGCCCTGCACTGGGACCCTAAGCCTCATACAGGTAGTAGTTTAATTGGCTTTGGTAAACTGTCCCTAGTGTGTGTATGATAGTGTTAGTGCGCAGGGATCGCTGGTCGGCACAGACTCAGTGGGCTGAAGGGCCTGTTTCCACGCTGTATCTCTAAACTAAACTAAAACCCATATCCCTCCCTCCACCTTCACATCTCACCTCTCAGACACCTCTCCCTTCCCCTCGTCTCCTTTTCACCTCCAGCACTCTGTGAAACGTCACCTATCCATGTTCTCCACAGATGCTGCCTGACCCGCTGAGTTACTCCAGCACTCTGGGAAACGTCACCTATCCATGTTCTCCACAGATGCTGCCTGACCCGCTGAGTTACTCCAGCACTCTGAGTGTCGGGAGAGGGTGAGCTGCTACTGTACCAATGGAAAGGTTCATTTCATAAGTGATAGGAGCAGAATTAGGCCATTCGGCCCATCAAAAGTCTACTCCGCCATTCAATCATGGCTGATCTATCTCTCCCTCCCAACCCCATTATATATAACAACATATAACAACTACAGCATGGAAACAGGCCTGTCCGGCCCTACCAGTCCACGCCGACCATTCTCCCTGACCTAGTCTCATCTACCTGCACTCAGACCATAACCCTCCAATCCCCTCCTATCCATATACCTATCCAATTACTGCCTTCTCCCCATAACCCCTGACACCCGCACTGATCAACAATCTACCTGTCTCTGCCTTAAAAATACCCACTGACTTGTGGCCTCCACAGCCGTCTGTGGCAAAGAATCCCACAGATTCACCACCCTCTGACTGAAGAAATTCCTCCTCATCTCCTAAATTAAAGGACAATTTACCCATACACCCTAACCCTAACCTGTAGGTTAATAGGCTTGGTATAAGCGTCAATTGTCCTTTAATTCTGAGGCTGTGCCCTCTGGTCCTAGACTCTCCCACCAGTGGAAACATCCTCTCCACATCCACTCTATCCGGGCCTCTCACTGTTCGGGTGGGTGAGGGGACATTGGTGAGCTGGAGAGTAAGGGGTGGCTGATGGTGGCTGATGGTGTGAGGGTGGCTGATGGTGTGATGGTGGCTGATGGTGGGGAGTTAGGCTGATGGTGTGAGGGTGGCTGATGGTGGGGAGTTAGGCTGATGGTGGGGAGTTAGGCTGATGGTGGGGAGTTAGGCTGATGGTGGGGAGTTAGGCTGATGGTGGGGAGGGTGGCTGATGGTGGGGAGTTAGGCTGATGGTGGGGAGTTAGGCTGATGGTGGGGAGTTAGGCTGATGGTGGGGTGTTAGGCTGATGGTGGGGAGTTAGGCTGATGGTGGGGAGTTAGGCTGATGGTGGGGTGTTAGGCTGATGGTGGGGAGTTAGGCTGATGGTGGGGAGTTAGGCTGATGGTGGGGAGTTAGGCTGATGGTGGGGAGTTAGGCTGATGGTGGGGAGTTAGGCTGATGGTGGGGAGTTAGACTGATGGTGACTGATGGTGGGAGTTAGGCTGATGGTGGGGAGGGGGTAAGCTGTGTCATCACTAGGAGCATTACTAGAGGGTGCATGATCAGAGCGTGTACGTTGAGTGTTTCAGAAGGTATCAGATGATGAAAGGCAGTGGTGCTGAAGGTTTGTGGGGGATGGGGCTTCCAGGAGATGGTGCTGATGGGGAAGCATGTGGTGAGACAGCAATCGCTGCCCAGAAACCTCCACAGAACGCGGGCTTTAATGAGCAGTTCATCACCAACCCCGTGGATGCGAGCAGCTAATTGACTGGTGAATCCTTATCACACACTAGTGTTGGCAGCTCAGGCACAGAGGGAAGACCGGGAATGACTTCCCTCTCGCGGTGTAACCAGCAACTGCCGTGCTCTCCCTCCCCACCCACCCCCAGTAACGTTCAGTTACCGCGCCCTGGTTTTACCCAAACGCCCCCTGTCCTCATGGGATAGACCCATGGAGGGGTGGTACTGGTGGGACAGGGTCATGGAGGGGTGGTAGTGGTGGGACAGGGCTACGTCAAGGTGGTAGTTAGTGGGACAGGGCTACGTCAGGGTGGTAGTGGTGGGATAGACCCATGGAGGGATGGTAGTGGTGGGACAGGGCAACGTCAGGGTGGTAGTTAGTGGGACAGTGCTACGTCAGGGTGGTAGTTAGTGGGACAGGGCTATGTCAGGGTGGTAGTTAGTGGGACAGTGCTACATCAGGGTGGTAGTTAGTGGGACAGTGCTACATCAGGGTGGTAGTTAGTGGGACAGGGCTACGTCAGGGTGGTAGTTAGTGGGACAGGGCTATGTCAGGGTGGTAGTTAGTGGGACAGTGCTACATCAGGGTGGTAGTTAGTGGGACAGTGCTACATCAGGGTGGTAGTTAGTGGGACAGGGCTACGTCAGGGTGGTAGTTAGTGGGACATCCCTCCTTAGGTTCAGTGAAACAAGGGGAGCAGGGGTTGGGGGTGAGGGAGCAGGGGTCGGGCAGTGTGAGGGAGATGGGGTTGGGGTGAGGGAGCAGGGGTTGGGGGTGAGGGAGCAGGGGTCGGGCAGTGTGAGGGAGCAGGGGTTTGGGGTGAGGATGGGCAGAGTGTGGCAGCCACATAGTCTGGGGGTGTGGGCACTGAGGGAAGGTCGGGCAGTGAGGGTGAGAGGGTGGTCTAGTTTATCGTTGGTTGTAGGAGGTGTGAGTTGCTCAGCTTTCCTTACCTCAGGGGGGAACATCAATCATTGCCGCTCTCCTGCTGTTTATATAACCGCAGCATCAGTCCATAAAAAAACCCATTTCTCTTTATTGTCGAGAGCAGACAGCTAATTTGCTCGTCCCGAGACTCCGTACAATAAAACAACAAATGCCAAAACCTAACGGGCTGTCAGGGATTATCAGAGCGTTTACAGGAACGGCAACGGCAACGTCAGTGGCCACCATCCCCACAGCTCCCAGTGTGAGGTCTGGTCATCATGTCCCCACTAGCCTAGTCCTCCTCCTGCACCCAGCTGTGGGCTCTCCATGGGTCTGCCCCACCACTACCTCCCCTCCATCGCTCTGTGCCTCTGCTGTTCCTAGACCCAGCTGTGGGGTCTTCATGGGATGTCCCATGAACTATCTGCCCTTCATGGGATGTCCCACCACTATCTTCACTCCATGGCCCTATCCCTCCGGTCCTGTTCCTAGACCCAGCTGTGGGCTCTCCATGGGTCTATCCCACCACTATCTTCACTCCATGGCCCTGTCCCTCCGGTCCTGTTCCTAGACCCAGCTGTGGGCCCTCCATGGGATGTCCCACCACTATCTCCACTCCATGGCCCTGTCCCTCCGGTCCTGTTCCTAGACCAAGCTCTGGGCTCTCCATGGGATGTTCCACCACTATCTCCACTCCGTGGAACATTCTACTCCACAGCAGTGAAACTAGTCAGAGAACTAGGATGGGGGAGGGACGCAGAGAGAGGGAATGCAAGGCTGACCCTCCCCGATCCTAGTTCTCCGACTAGTTTCACTGTCCTGACTAATTTTACTGATTGTGTGTCTCATTGTCACCTTCTCCTCAGCTAACGATGAACCATTCTACATTTCCTTTAGCATCGTTTGCTTTGATCTGTCGTTTTCACACCTTACCCATATCTCTAGTTTCCGTGTGTAGAAGAAAACAACTGCAGATGCTGGTACAAATCGAAGGTATTTATTCACTAAATGCTGGAGTAACTCAGCGGGTCAGGCAGCATCTCGGGAGAGAAGGAATGGGTGACGTTTCGGGTCGAGACCCTTCTTCAGACTGATGTCAGGGGGGCGGGACAAAGGAAGGATATAGGTGGAGACAGGAAGATAGAGGGATATTTGGGAAGGAGGAGGGGAAGAGAGGGACAGAGGGACTATCTATAGTTGGAGAAGTCGATGTTCATACCACTGGGCTGCAAGCTGCCCAGGTGAAATATGAGGTGCTGTTCCTCCAATTTCCGGTGGGCCTCACTATGGCACTGGAGGAGGCCCATGACAGAAAGGTCAGACTGGGAATGGGAGGGGGAGTTGAAGTGCTCAGCCACCAGGAGATCAGTTTGGTAACCCCCCCTGACTCTCAGTCTGAAGAAGGGTTTTGACCCAAAACGTCACCCATTCCTTCTCTCCAGAAATGCTGCCAGATTCAGGGACAATTTCTCCCCGGCTGTTATCAGGCAACTGAACCATCCTACCACAACCAGAGAGCAGTCCTGAACTACTACCTACCACATTGGTGACCCTCAGACTGTCTTTGATCAGATTTTACTGGCTTTACCTTGCACTGAACATTATTCCCTTATCATGTATAGAAGTTGGGAGATCATGTTGCAGTTGGATAACACGTTGGTGAGACCGCATTTAGGTATTGGATTCAATTCTGGACACCATGTTATAGAAAAGATGTTGTCAAGATGGAAAGGGTACAGAGAAGATTTACGAGGATGTTGCCAGGACTAGTGGGTTTGAGCTACAGGGAGAGGTTGAGCAAGCTGGGACTCTATTCACCTCACCTCACATCCGGAATCTTGGAATCATCTTTGATCAAACCCTCTCCTTCGACAAACACATCAAACACATCACAAAGACAGCCTTCTTCCACCTCAAAAACATTGCCCGTCTCCGTCCATCCCTCTCCTCCACAGCTGCAGAAACCCTCATCCACGCCTTCATCACCTCCCGTCTGGACTACTGCAACAGCCTCCTCTATGGCGCACCCTCAAAAATCATCAATAAACTTCAATACATTCAAAACTCCGCTGCCCGTCTACTCACCCACACCTCGATCCGTGACCATATCACCCCCGTCCTTTATAAACTCCACTGGCTCCCCATCCCCCAGAGAATCCAGTACAAAATCCTCCTCATAACCTACAAAGCCCTCCATAACCTGGCCCCATCCTACCTGACCGACCTCCTCCACAGGCACACTCCCACCTGCACCCTCCGCTCTGCCGCTGCCAATCTCCTATCCCCCCACATCCGGACTAAACTCAGATCCTGGGGGGACAGGGCTTTCTCCATCGCTGCTCCCACCCTATGGAACTCACTACCCCAAACCGTTAGAGACTCCCCCACACTCACCACATTCAAAACATCGCTGAAGTCTCACCTGTTCAGTACTGCCTTCAACCACTGAAGGTCACCTCACCTTCTGTCTCCTTTCTCTGTTCATTTATTTATTTACTTATTTATCTATTTATTCATTTCCCCTATGTTCTCAAAATCTCTGTAAAGCGTCTTTGAGTATATGAAAAGCGCTATATAAATAAAATACATTATTATTATTATTATTATTCCCTGGAGTGCAGGAGGATGAGGGGGGATCTTATAGAGGTGTGTAAAATCATGAGAGGAATAGATCGGGTAGACGCACAGAGTCTCTTGCCCAGAGTAGGGGAATCGAGGACCAGAGGACAAAAGGTTTAAGGTGAAGGTTGAAAAGATTTAATAGGAATTTGAGGGGTAACCCTTTTCACACAGAGGGTGGTGGGTGAATGGAACGAGCTGCCGGAGGAGGTAGTTGAGGTTGGGACTATCACAATGTTTAAGAAACAGTTAGACAGGTACATGGATAGGACAGGTTTGGAGGGATATGGACCAAACGCGAGCAGGTAGGACTAGTGTAGCTGGGCCATGTTGGCCAGTGTGGGCAGGTGGGGCTAGTGTAGCTGGGCCATGTTGGCCAGTGTGGGCAAGTTGGGCCGAAGGGCCTGTTTCCACGCTGTATCACTCTATGATAATGATACATAATGTGTACACAGTAAACGGCTCGATAGTAATCTTCTGTTGTCTTTCTGCTGGCTGCTTAGCACGACACAAAGGATTTTCACTGTACCTTGACACACGTGACAGCAAAACTGAACTGAACTGAGTTACTCAGCATCTGGTGTCTGCGCTCCACAGCTCTCCGTGGGTCTAACAGCCACGTGGAGCTGGGTGCAGTTGCTGTACACACGGTTGGTATTTAGACAGGGTGCCCTCTGGTATTAGACTGTGATTGATGACTGGAATTCCAACCGATCAATGGGCAAGGCCTGGGCAGAGTGGTCGGGTCAGTGAGTGTGCGAGGCCTGGGCAGAGTGGTCGGGTCAGTGAGTGTGCGAGGCCTGGGCAGAGTGGTCGGGTCGGTGAGTGTGCGAGGCCTGGGCAGAGTGGTCGGGTCAGTGAGTGTGCGAGGCCTGGGCCTGGGCAGAGTGGTCGGGTCAGTGAGTGTGAGGCCTGGGCCTGGGGAGAGTGGTCGGGTCAGTGAGTGTGCGAGGCCTGGGCCTGGGGAGAGTGGTCAGGTCAGTGAGTGTGCGAGGCCTGGGCCTGGGGAGAGTGGTCGGGTCAGTGAGTGTGCGAGGCCTGGGCCTGGGGAGAGTGGTCGGGTCAGTGAGTGTGCGAGGCCTGGGCAGAGTGGTCGGGTCAGTGAGTGTGCGAGGCCTGGGCAGAGTGGTCGGGTCGGTGAGTGTGTGGGGCCTGGGCAGAGTGGTCGGGTCGGTGAGTGTGCGAGGCCTGGGCAGAGTGGTCGGGTCAGTGAGTGTGCGAGGCCTGGGCAGAGTGGTCGGGTCGGTGAGTGTGTGGGGCCTGGGCAGAGTGGTCGGGTCAGTGAGTGTGTGAGGCCTGGGCCTGGGCAGAGTGGTCGGGTCAGTGAGTGTGCGAGGCCTGGGCAGAGTGGTCGGGTCGGTGAGTGTGTGGGGCCTGGGCAGAGTGGTCGGGTCAGTGAGTGTGCGAGGCCTGGGCAGAGTGGTCGGGTCGGTGAGTGTGTGGGGCCTGGGCAGAGTGGTCGGGTCGGTGAGTGTGCGAGGCCTGGGCAGAGTGGTCGGGTCGGTGAGTGTGCGAGGCCTGGGCAGAGTGGTCGGGTCGGTGAGTGTGCACACAGCTTGAGTAAAGGTTGACACCAGGCACAGAGCACTCTGGCAGAGGATGACAATCTGCCAGTCAGGCAGGTGGGGACACAGTGGCTCAGCGGGTAGAACCGCTGCCTCACGGCACCACAGACCCTGGTTCCATCCCCACCTCGGGTGCTGTGTGTGTGTGCACGTTCTCACTGTGACCGCGTGGGTTTTCTCCACTCACTGCCCCACTGCCCGGCCACTCGCTGCCCACTGCCCACTGCCCCACTGCCTGGCCACTGCCCATGTCTGACCGCCCACTGCCTGGGTCTGACCACCCACTGACAGTGGTGGTGTATAGGCTGGTGCATTGGGGGGAGTGGGGTGGGGGGGGAGCCGGCACAGAGGGGCAGATTGTGTGGGGGGGGGGGGGGAGCCGGCACAGAGGGGCAGATTGTGTGGGGGGGGGGAGCCGGCACAGAGGGGCAGATTGTGTGGGGGGGGGGGGGGAGCCGGCACAGAGGGGCAGATTGTGTGGGGGGGGGGGGGGGGGGGAGCCGGCACAGAGGGGCAGATTGTGTGGGGGGGGGGGGAGCCGGCACAGAGGGGCAGATTGTGTGGGGGGGGGGGGGGGGTGGCTGTGTTTGAGTGATGCCCGTGATCTCGCCCCATGACAGGCCCTGCGGGCATCGCCATGGCAACGGGCAGGCGGGCCTGGTGTTGAAGGCTCGTGGTGTTCAGAATAAATCAGGCCTGACTCCTCTCATTGTTTTGAAATAAGAAAACTCTGATTTCTTCCCTGGGGGTCTCTGGTTTTATTATATAACGGGATGTGTCCTGGATTTGCTTTTATTTTGCTGTAAAACTGGATTAAACGAATAACGTTCCGGGTCAGTGAAGGCCTTGCACAGATACAACTAATGGATCTTACCAGTCGTGGAGTTAAATGATGCCCTGAAGGCAGCACAGATGTCTCCAGGCAGTCTATAGTCAGGCTACCGGCAAGATCTATCAGTAGATTTGGGGCGTCACGGTGGTGCAGCGGGTAGAGCTGCTGCCTCACAGAGCCAGAGACCCTCACAGTTCCATCCCGACTACGGGCGCTGTCTGTACGGAGTTTGCACGTTCTCCACGTGACCTGCGTGGGTTTTCTCCGGGTTTACTCCCACACTCCAAAGACGTGCAGGTTTGTAGGTTAATTGGCTCGGTGTAAGTGTAAATTGTCCCTAGTGGGTGTAGGATAGTGTTAGTGTGCGGGGATCGCTGGTCGGTACAGACTCGGTGGGCCGAAGGGCCTGTTTCCTTGCTGTATCTGTAAACTAAACTAAGGTGGGATGGGTTGGTCGTAGAGCGTCTCACAGCAGTGGAGAAACTAGCAGCTTAGACTTTGGACTTTACAGATACCACACGGAAACAGGCCCTTCGGCCCATCCAGTCTGTGCTGACCAGCGATCACCCCGTACACCAGCACTATTCTACACACTAGGGATAGTTTACAATTTTTTACAGAAGCCAATTAACCCACAAACCCACACGTCTTTGGAGTGTGGTAGGAAACCGGAGCGCCCGGAGAAAACCCACGCAGGTCACGGGGAGAACGTGCAAACTCCGTGCAGGCAGCACCCGTAGTCAGGATGGAACCCTGGTCTCTGGCGCCGTGAGGCAGCAGATCTACCCGCTGCAACACCCTCCCGCCCCTCTCTCTCCCTCTCTCCCACTTCTCTCTTGCTCATTCTCCCTCTCCCTCGCCCTCAATTAATGCTGAATGCCTCCACATCACTGCCAGATGTGGCCAGCCAGATGTGCAGCCCCGACAGATGTGTGCTGGCTCTCCCTCACTCCCGGTCACAGGGCTGGGGTCCCTCTGGAGCGGCGCTAGTTTGCATGGCCTTGTGGAGCAGGCTGGGTAGGTAGGAGGCCAATGTAACGAAGGCTGGGTCTGATCCAAGCACAGAATGAAGCCATCCATCAGGGAACCACAGCCTGCTGCAGAGTCTGATCCTGCCTCCCTATGGGACACAGGCCCACAGCACTGCCAGCACTTCAGGAGATAGCTTTATTAGTCAACGCACCTGCTGATAGAAGCTTGCTCTCACAGCAGAGACAGTTAGAGTCGCAGGGAAACAGGCCCTTCAGCCCAACCTGCCCACACTGGCCAACATGTCCCATCTACACCAGTCCCACCTGCCCACACCGACCAACATGTCCCATCTACACTAGTCCCACCTGCCCACACCGGCCAACATCCCCCATCTACACTAGTCCCACCTGCCCACACCGGCCAACATGCCCCATCTACACTAGTCCCACCTGCCCACACCGACCAACATGCCCCATCTACACTAGTCCCACCTGCCCACACCGACCAACATGCCCCATCTACACTAGTCCCACCTGCCCACACCGACCAACATGCCCCATCTACACTAGTCCCACCTGCCCACACCGACCAACATGCCCCATCTACACTAGTCCCACCTGCCCACACCGACCAACATGCCCCATCTACACTAGTCCCACCTGCCCACACCGACCAACATGCCCCATCTACACTAGTCCCACCTGCCCACACCGACCAACATGCCCCATCTACACTAGTCCCACCTGCCTGAGTTTGGCCCATATCCCGCTAAACCTGTCCTATCCATGTACCTGTCTAACTGTTTCTTAAATGCTGTGATAATCCCAGCTTCAACTACCTCCTCTGGCAGCTCGTTCCATACACCCACCTCCCTTTGTGTGGAAAAGGTTGCACCTCAGGTTCCTATTAAATCAACCCCCCCTCGACCTATAACTAAACCCTCAGGATATTGTCTGGGTAAAAGACTGTGTTGCGTCGAAGATAGACACAAAACGATGGAGTAACTCAGCAGGACAGGCAGCATCTCTGGGGAGAAGGAGTGGGTGACATTTGGGTTGAGACCCTTCAGACATACTTCAGAGTTACTCCAGCTTTTTGTGTCTATCTTCGGTTTAAACCAACATCTGTAGTTCCTTCCTACATAGATAGAGTGGATGTGGAGAGGATGTTTCCACCAGTGGGAGAGTTTAGGACCAGAGGGCACAGCCCCAGAATTGAAGGACGTTCCTTTAGGAAGGAGATGAGGGTAAATTGCTTTAGTCAGAGGGTGGTGAATCTGTGGGATTCTTTGCCACAGACGGCTGTGGAGGCCACAATTCAGTGGGTATTATTAAGGCAGAGGTAGACAAGTTCTTGATCAGTGCGGGTGTCAGGGGTTACGGGGAGAAGGCAGGAGAATGGGGTTAGGAGGGGGAGATAGATCAGCCATGATTGAATGGCGGAGTGGACTCGATGGGCCGAATGGCCTAATTCTATTCTTTGACTTGTGAACTTGTGGAGGAGGCCCAGGACAGAGGGGTCGGTGTGGGAATGGGAGGGGGAGATAAAGTGTTTGGCAGCCGGGAGATCGGGTAGGTTGGTGCGGACTGAGCGGAGGGGTCTGTTGTCACGTGTGTAGTCGGGGTAGGTTGAGGGACTGAGCGGAGGGGTCTGGGGTCAGGGTGTAGGTTGGTGTGGGCTGAGCGGAGGGGTCGGGGGTCACGTGTGTAGTTGGGGTATGTTGGTGCGGACTGAGTGGAGGGGTCTGGGGTCAGGGTGTAGTCGGGTAGGTTGGTGCGGACTGAGTGGAGGGGTCTGGGGTCAGGGTGTAGTCGGGTTACTGGGGCAGTGAGAGGCTGCAGGGGTCTGTCACTGAGTGGGGGTGTGGGAAGGAAGGGGTTAAGCTGGGGATTGCGGAGGGATTAGTGCCTTTCACGCTGGGAATGGTCTTTGAAGGGGAGAGATGCTGAGCACAGCACAGCACAGCACAGCGGACGGACAAAGGCGTGTGGGCAGAGAGGAGCCTCATTAGCCCGTGTTTAGAGAACACAGAGCTGTGGGAGGATGGGGAGGAAGCTACAGAATGCAGAGGTTGGCCTGTCCTCCACAACGCCCCGTCGCCCGGGCGGGGGGGGGCTGTGGGAGGGGGAGGGGGGCGAGGAGGGGAGAGGTGAGGGGAGGGACGAAGGGGTAGGACCCCCCCTCCATGATATTGTCCCCCTCCCCCCATTACAGGAAAGCTTTACCCCTCCCCCCCATTACATTCCCCCCCCCCCCCAGGGCAGTGTGTGGGTGCTGAGGGGCTTTGTGTCTCTGTGTGTGAGCCGGGGCAGTGAGCACTGACAGTGCGCGGTGAATGAAGTCGGCTGTTATCAGAGTGCTGATAACACAGTGGGAGGGGTCTGCCTGGGCCCAGAGTGCTGGTGTGGGGCAGGGTCTGACTGACCCACAGGGTCACTCAGCCCCTGACCACTGACCCACAGAGTCACACAGCCCCACAGGGTCACTCAGCCCCTGACCACTGACCCACAGAGTCACACAGCCCCACACCACTGACCCACAGGGTCACTCAGCCCCTGACCACTGACCCACAGAGTCACACAGCCCCCACACCACTGACCCACAGGGTCACTCAGCCCCACACCACTGACCCACAGGGTCACTCAGCCCCTGACCACTGACCCACAGAGTCACACAGCCCCACAGGGTCACTCAGCCCCTGACCACTGACCCACAGAGTCACACAGCCCCACACCACTGACCCACAGGGTCACTCAGCCCCACACCACTGACCCACAGGGTCACTCAGCCCCTGACCACTGACCCACAGAGTCACACAGCCCCACACCACTGACCCACAGGGCCACTCATCCCCTGACCACTGATGCACAGAGTCACACAGCCCCACAGGGTCACACAGCCCCACACCACTGACCCACAGGGTCACTCAGCCCCACAGAGTCACACAGCCCCACAGGGTCACACAGCCCCTGACCACTGACCCACAGGGTCACTCAGCCCCACACCACTGACCCACAGGGTCACACAGCCCCTGACCACTGACCCACAGAGTCACTCAGCCCCTGACCACTGACCCACAGGGTCACTCAGCCCCACAGAGTCACACAGCCCCACAGGGTCACACAGCCCCTGACCACTGACCCACAGGGTCACTCAGCCCCTGACCACTGACCCACAGGGTCACTCAGCCCCACAGAGTCACACAGCCCCACAGGGTCACACAGCCCCTGACCACTGACCCACAGGGTCACTCAGCCCCACACCACTGACCCACAGGGTCACACAGCCCCACACCACTGACCCACAGGGTCACACAGCCCCACAGTCACACAGCCCCACACCACTGACCCACAGAGTCACACAGCCCCACTCCACTGACCCACAGTCACACAGCCCACAGGGTCACACAGCCCCACACCACTGACCCACAGAGTCACACAGCCCCTGACCACTGACCCACAGGGTCACACAGCCCCACACCACTGACCCACAGAGTCACACAGCCCCACACCACTGACCCACAGAGTCACACAGCCCCTGACCACTGACCCACAGGGTCACACAGCCCCTGACCACTGACCCACAGTCACACAGCCCCACACCACTGACCCACAGGGTCACTCAGCCCCTGACCACTGACCCAGTCACACAGCCCCACACCACTGACCCACAGGGTCACTCAGACCCACAGTCACACAGCCCCTGACCACTGACCCACAGAGTCACACAGCCCCACACCACTGACCCACAGTCACACGGCCCCACAGCACTGACCCACAGAGTCACACAGCCCCACACCACAGCCCCACAGAGTCACACAGCCCCTGACCACTGACCCACAGAGTCACACAGCCCCACACCACTGACCCATAGAGTGGGCCCAGAGGGCTGGTGTGGGGCAGGGTCTGACCCACAGGGTCACACAGCCCCACAACACTGACCCAGTCACACAGCCCCACACCACTGACCCACAGGGTCACACAGCCCCACACCACTGACCCACAGAGTGGGCCCAGAGTGCTGGTGTGGGGCAGGGTCTGACTGACCCACAGAGGCCCCTCGGCCCACCATCTCCACGCCGACCAACACGCCACATCTAGAGTCACAGAGTGACACAGCACGGAAACAGGCCCTTCGGCCCAACTTGCCCAAGTCTTGCATTATTCACGTTATCCCCTTTATCAGGTATTTGTTCACTGTGGACGACTCGATTGTAATCATGTAGAGTCATAGAATCATAGAGTCTTACCGCGTGGGAAACAGCCCCAACATGCCCCATCTACACTAGTCCCACCTGCCCACACCGACCAACATGCCCCATCTACACTAGTCCCACCTGCCCACACCGGCCAACATGCCCCATCTACACTTGTCCCACACCGACCAACATGCCCCATCTACACTAGTCCCACCTGCCCACACCGGCCAACATGCCCCATCTACACTAGTCCCACCTGCCCACACCGGCCAACATGCCCCATCTACACTAGTCCCACCTGCCCACACCGACCAACATGCCCCATCTACACGAGTCCCACCCCCCCACACCGACCAACATGCCCCATCTACACGAGTCCCACCTGCCCACACCGACCAACATGCCCCATCTACACGAGTCCCACCTGCCCACACCGACCAACATGCCCCATCTACACGAGTCCCACCTGCCCACACCGGCCAACATGCCCATCTACACGAGTCCCACCTGCCCACACCGGCCAACATGCCCCATCTACACGAGTCCCACCTGCCCACACCGGCCAACATGCCCCATCTACACGAGTCCCACCTGCCCACACCGGCCAACATGCCCCATCTACACGAGTCCCACCTGCCCACACCGGCCAACATGCCCCATCTACACGAGTCCCACCTGCCCACACCGACCAACATGCCCCATCTACACGAGTCCCACCTGCCCACACCGGCCAACATGCCCCATCTACACTAGTCCCACCCGCCCACACCGACCAACATGCCCCATCTACACGAGTCCCACCTGCCCACACCGACCAACATGCCCCATCTACACGAGTCCCACCTGCCCACACCGACCAACATGCCCCATCTACACGAGTCCCACCTGCCCACACCGGCCAACATGCCCCATCTACACTAGTCCCACCTGCCCACAACGACCAACATGCCCCATCTACACGAGTCCCACCTGCCCACACCGGCCAACATGCCCCATCTACACTAGTCCCACCTGCCCACACCGACCAACATGCCCCATCTACACGAGTCCCACCTGCCCACACCGGCCAACATGCCCCATCTACACTAGTCCCACCTGCCCACACCGACCAACATGCCCCATCTACACGAGTCCCACCTGCCCACCTTTGGCCCAAGTCCCTCTGAACCTGTCCTGATCATGCACCTGTCCAAAGGTCTCTTAAACCTTGCAATGATGCCTGCAACAACTACCTCCTCCGGCAGCTCGTTCCATTCACCCACCACCCTCTGTGTGAAATAAGTTGCCCCTCAGGTTCCTATTAAATCTTTCCCCCTTCACCTTAAACCTATGTCCTCTGGTCCTCGATTCCCCTACTCTGGGCAAGAGACTCTGTGCATCTACCCGATCTATTCCTCTCATGATTTTGTACACCTCTATAAGATCCCCTCTCATCCTCCTGCGCTCCAGGGAGTAGAGTCCCAGCCTGCTCAACCACTCCCTGTAGCTCAGGCCCGTCGAGTCCTGGCAACAATAGACAATAGACAATAGACAATAGGTGCAGGAGTAGGCCATTCAGCCCTTCGAGCCAGCACCGCCATTCAATGCGATCATGGCTGATCGCTCTCAATCAGTACCCCCGTTACTGCCTTCTCCCCATACCCCCTCACTCCGCTATCCTTAAGAGCTCTATCCAGCTCTCTCTTGAAAGCATCCAACGAGCTGGCCTCCACTGCCTTCTGAGGCAGAGAATTCCACACCTTCACCACTCTCTGACTGAAAAAGTTCTTCCTCATCTCCGTTCTAAATGGCCTACCCCTTATTCTTAAACTGTGGCCCCTTGTTCTGGACTCCCCCAACATTGGGAACATGTTTCCTGCCTCTAATGTGTCCAATCCCCTAATTATCTTATATGTTTCAATAAGATCCCCCCTCATCCTTCTAAATTCCAGTGTATACAAGCCCAATCGCTCCAGCCTTTCAACATACGACAGTCCCGCCATTCCGGGAATTAACCTAGTGAACCTACGCTGCACGCCCTCCATAGCAAGAATATCCTTCCTCAAATTTGGAGACCAAAACTGCACACAGTACTCCAGGTGCGGTCTCACCAGGGCCCGGTACAACTGTAG
>NC_135986.1:18300962-18384844 GCF_053455715.1 Rhinoraja longicauda
GTTACGAAGGCCAACATTCCATTGGCTTTCTTCACTGCCTGCTGTACCTGCATGCTTCCTTTCATTGACTGATGCACTAGGACACCCAGATCTCGTTGAACTCCCCCTCGTAGATCTTCTCTGTCTCTTTCCAGTTGAACTGTCTAGTGGGATGGGGTGGGGGGGGTGACTGGGGGGGGAGGGGTCAGTGAAGACCAGGGGAACCCCTCAGTTCCCTTTGCCCCCCTGTAATCAGGCAGGGGAGAAGGGTGAGAAACCTGTAATAATTCGTGTGGCACGGTGTTGCAGCGGGTAGAGCTGCTGCCTCACAGCGCCAGAGACCCGGGTTCCATCCTGACTACGGGCGCTGTCTGTGCGGATCTTGTACGTTCTCACCGTGACCTGCGTGGGTTTTCTCCGGGTGCTCCGGTTTCCTCCCACACTCCAAAGACGTGCGGGTTTTGCAGGTTAATTGGCTTGGCATAAAAATGTAAATTGTCCCGTGTGTGTGTGGGATAGTGTTAGTGTGCGGGATCGCTGGTCGGTGCAGACTCGATGGGCCGAAGGGCCTGTTTCCGTGCCGTATCTCTAAAGTAAACAAAACTAAACGTGATATTATTATTCAAACATCCACGTGCCGTTTCCACTGATGTCTAAATGACTGAATAAACAGTTTGATTGATGCAGGAGGAAAGGTGAGGCCGAGCTGCTGACTAAATCCTTTGTGAAGTAATTAGGGGGTAAGGATTTGTGAGGCAGCTTCTAAATGAGGAACCCAGGAGCCCACAGCATCTGTGGCAGATGTTCATTCAACCTGAGGTCTCATCTCTGTTTCCCACTCCACAGATGCTGCCTGACCTGCTGTGTGTGTGTGTGTGTGTGTGTGTGTGTGTGTGTGTGTGTGTGTGTGTGTGTGTGTGTGTGTGTGTGTGTGTGTGTGTGTGTGTGTGTGTGTGCAGGGTTTAGTGTGTATCTGCAGTTTTTATGCTTCCCCTCAGTCCCTGCGCTGTGGGGACGTGAGATTGGCAGGTAGCGGGCGATTTATTCATGTAGATGTGTGAATGGGCGAGATGACAATCACTTGCAGTTCACTCATTTATTATTCTGCTTCCCCGCAAACAGCTTTCTCTATCATATGACAGACACAAAACGCTGGAGTAACTCAGTGGGTCAGGCAGCATCTGTGGAGAACGTGGATAGGTGACGTTTCACAGAGTGCTGGAGTAACTCAGCGGGTCAGGCAGCATCTGTGGAGAACATGGATAGGTGACGTTTCAGGTCATGTCGTTTTGGGTCTGAAGAAGAGTCTGAAAAAGTGGGGGGGTAGGGGTGTGTGGGGGAAAGGTGTGGGGGGAAAGGTGTGGGGGGGTAGGGGTGTGTGGGGGGGTAGGGGTGGTGGGGGGGGTAGGGGTGTGGGGGGATTTGGGGAGCAAAGAGTCCACACTCTGCCTCGTTTACTCATCCCCTCTGTCCCAATCTCTCTCTCCCCCCCTCCTCACCCCTCTCCCCCCCACTCTCTCTCTCTTCTCACCCCTCTCCCCCCCCACTCTCTCTCCCCCCACTCTCTCTACCCCACTCTCTCCCCCCACTCTCTCTCCCCCCACTCTCTCTCCCCCCACTCTCTCTCCCCCACTCTCTCCCCCCCCCCCCACTCTCTCTACCCCTCTCTCCCCCACTCCTCTCTACCCCTCTCTCCCCCCACTCTCTCCCCCCCACAGGAGCAGGGCAAGATCCAGGTGATCTTTAACGTGGGCACGGACGACATTGTGATTGAGGAGAGGAACGTGGCCGTGAACGACGGCAAATACCATGTGGTCCGCTTCACCCGCAGTGGAGGGAACGCCACGCTCCAACTGGACAACTGGCCAGTCAATGAGCGCTACCCCGTGGGTGAGTGAAGCCCCTCCCCCTCCCCTCCCCCTCCCCCTCCCCTCCCCTCCCCTCCCCTCCCCTCCCCTCACCTACCCTCCCCTCCCCTCCCCTCCCTCCCCTCACCTCCCCTCCCCTCCCCTCCCCTCCCCTCCCCTCCCCTCCCCTCCCCTCCCCTCCCCTCCCCTCCCCTCCCCTCCCCTCCCCTCCCCTCCCCTCCCCTCCCCTCCCCTCACCTCACCTCCCCTCCCCTCCCCTCCCCTCCCCTCACCTCCCCTCCCCTCACCTCCCCTCCCCACACCCCCTCCCCATCCCCTCCCCTCCCCACACCCCTAACCCCACACCCCAACCCCCCCACTCCCCCCTCCACTACCCCACACCCCCTCCCCACTCCCCACCCCCTAACCCCCCCACACCCCAACCCCCCCACTCCCTCTCCACCCCACACCCCTAACCCCACCCCCACACCCCAACCCCCCCACTCCCTCCCCTCCCCACACCCACTTTCCACCTCCCACCCCCCCAGTCCCCCCCTCCCCTCCCCACCCCCCTCCCTCCCCTTCCCCTCCCCACTATCCCCCAACCCTCCACCCCCCTCCCCACCCCACCCCTCCCCTTCTGAGAGGGGAGATAATTGGGAGATCAGAGGTGTGAATGTACCTGGGAGTGGTGGTGCTGGATTTCCAAAAGGGCCATTTGCACAACAAATCAGTGGTAAGGAAGGCAAACGCAATCTACTTCAAGAGGGCTGGAATACAAACACAGGGGGGTGTGGGTAATGCTGGGGCTGTACAAGGCACTGGGCACAGGGATGTAATGTTGGGGCTGTATAAGGCACTGGGCACAGGGATGTAATGCTGGGGCTGTATAAGGCACTGGGCACAGGGATGTAATGCTGGGGCTGTATAAGGCACTGGGCACAGGGATGTAATGCTGGGGCTGTACAAGGCACTGGGCACAGGGATGTAATGCTGGGGCTGTATAAGGCACTGGGCACAGGGATGTAATGCTGGGGCTGTACAAGGCACTGGGCACAGGGATGTAATGCTGGGGCTGTATAAGGCACTGGGCACAGGGATGTAATGCTGGGGCTGTACAAGGCACTGGGCACAGGGATGTAATGCTGGGGCTGTACAAGGCACTGGGCACAGGGATGTAATGCTGGGGCTGTATAAGGCACTGGGCACAGGGATGTAATGCTGGGGCTGTACAAGGCACTGGGCACAGGGATGTAATGCTGGGGCTGTACAAGGCACTGGGCACAGGGATGTAATGCTGGGGCTGTATAAGGCGCTGGTCAGTCTGGCCGCATTTGGAGTATTGTGAGCAGTTTTGGGCACCGTAACTGAGGAGGGGTCCAGAGGAGGTTTACAAGAACGATCCCAGGAATGAGTGGGTTAACATATGATGAGCGTTTGTGGGCACTGGGCCTGTACTCGCTGGAGTTTAGAAGGATGAGGGGGACCTCATTGAACGTACAGAATAGTGAGCGGCCTGGATAGAGTGGATGTGGACAGGATGTTTCCACTGGTGGGAGAGTCTAGGACCAGAGGGCACAGCCTCAGAATTAAAGGACGTTCCTTTAGGAAGGAGATGAGGAGGAATTTCTTTAGACAATAGACAATAGGTGTGGAATAGGCCATTCAGCCCTTCGAGCCAGCACTTTTCCACACAGAGGGTGGTGTCTGAAGAAGGGTCTCGACCCTGAAACGTCACCCATTCCTTCTCTCCTGAGATGCCGCCCGACCTGCTGAGTTACTCCAGCATTTTGTGAATAAATACCTTTGATTTGTACCAGCATCTGCAGTTATTTTCTTACACTGCCAGAGGAGGTAGTTGAGGCTGGGACCATCGCAACGTTTAAGAAACAGTTAGACAGGCACATGGATAGGACGGGTTTGGAGGGATATGGACCAAATACGGACAGGTGGGACTAGTGTAGATGGGGCACCTTGGTCAGTATGGGTACGTTGGGCCGAAGGGCCTGTTTCCATGCTGTATGACTACAGTGATACATTCAGAGGGTGGTGGGTATATGGAAGGAGGTAGTTGAGGCAGGGACTATGGAAATATTTAAAAGATACTTGGACAGGTACATGGATAGGAAGCTTCGAGGGATGTGAGCCAATCGCAGGTAGTTGGGACAAGTGTACATGGGGAAAGTGGATGTGGTAAAATGTTGGCAGGGCTGGGCGAAGGGCAGTAATGGAGATGGGCAAAGGGAGGGGCTGGCACGGTGCAGATGGGCCGAGTGGCCTGTGTCCGGGCCGTCCATTACACCTCTCCCCGTGATTGGTCACAGCGGCCCTCAGAGTGATCCGATTTGTCCAGACAAGTGTGCAGGAAGTAACTGCAGGTGCAGGTTTACAGCGAAGATAGACACAAAGTGCCGGAGTAACTCAGCGGGTCAGGCAGCGTCTCTGGAGAGAAGGAATGGGTGACGCTTCGGGTTGAGACCCTTCTTCAGACTCTGAACAGATGCTGCCTGACCCGCTGAGTTACTCCAGCACTCTGTGAAACGTCACCTATCCATGTTCTCCACAGATGCTGCCTGACCCGCTGAGTTACTCCAGCACTCTGTGAACCATGTTCTCCACAGATGCTGCCTGACCCGCTGAGTTACTCATAAGGGTCACTAGAAAGTCCCTGAATCTGCAGGTGTGCGTGTGTGTGTTGGTGAAGGGCAGCTCAGTAGTGGAACAGGTAGGTGGTGGATCAGGTAGGTGGTGGATCAGGCAGGTGGTGGATCAGGCAGGTGATGTATCAGGCAGGTAGGTTCTGGTGACTGATGGACAAGGTTTGGGAGAGGTGTAGGCAATGCCAGCTCTCACACACGGACTGGAACTAAAAGGTGAAGGCAAGAGTACCGACGATGTAATCTGCAGAGTGTGCGACTTAGTTAGATTCTGTGCTTTCAACATTCAGGTGGTGTTGGCTCAGGGTTTCGAGTGAAGACAGATGTGTTCATTGTGGCTGGTCAGGAAAGAGAAGGTGACACAGGGCTTCACCAGGGTGGGGCCTAGTGGAGCTAGCTGGGCCTCAGGTCAGGGCGAGAGAGGATGGAGAGGTCATAGAGACACAGGCCCACCTTGCCCACACCGACCAACATGCCCCATCTACTCTAGTCCCACCTGCCCACACCGACCAACATGCCCCATCTACACTAGTCCCACCTGCCCACACCGACCAACATGCCCCATCTACTCTAGTCCCACCTGCCCACACCGGCCAACATGCCCCATCTACACTAGTCCCACCTGCCCACACCGACCAACATGCCCCATCTACACTAGTCCCACCTGCCCACACCGGCCAACATGCCCCATCTACACTAGTCCCACCCGCCCACACCGACCAACATGCCCCAGCTACACTAGTCCCACCCACCCACACAGGCCAACATGCCCCATCTACACTAGTCCCACCCGCCCACACCGACCAACATGCCCCATCTACACTAGTCCCACCTGCCCACACTGGCCAACATGCCCCATCTACACTAGTCCCACCTGCCCACACCGACCAACATGCCCCATCTACACTAGTCCCACCTGCCCACACCGACCAACATGCCCCATCTACACTAGTCCCACCTGCCCACACCGACCAACATGCCTCATCATCATCATTGGTCCAAAAACGCTCACCAAATCCACCCAAAACTTCATCCTCAACATTGATTGTCTCCCAGTATCCACCTCACCTCACATCCGGAATCTTGGAATCATCTTTGATCAAACCCTCTCCTTCGACAAACACATCAAACACATCACAAAGACAGCCTTCTTCCACCTCAAAAACATTGCCCGTCTCCATCCATCCCTCTCCTCCACAGCTGCAGAAACCCTCATCCACGCCTTCATCACCTCCCGTCTGGACTACTGCAACAGCCTCCTCTATGGCGCACCCTCAAAAATCATCAATAAACTTCAATACATTCAAAACTCCGCTGCCCATCTACTCACCCACACCTCGATCCGTGACCATATCACCCCCGTCCTTTACAAGCTCCACTGGCTCTCCATCCCCCAGAGAATCCAGTACAAAATCCTCCTCATAACCTACAAAGCCCTCCATAACCTGGCCCCATCCTACCTGACTGACCTCCTCCACAGGCACACTCCCACCTGCACCCTCCGCTCTGCCGCTGCCAATCTCCTATCCCCCCACATCTGGACCAAACTCAGATCCTGGGGGGACAGGGCTTTCTCCATCGCTGCTCCCACCCTATGGAACTCACTACCCCAAACCGTCAGAGACTCCTCCACACTCACCACATTCAAAACATCGCTGAAGTCTCACCTGTTCAGCACTGCCTTCAACCACTGAAGGTCACCTCACCTTCTGTCTCCTTTCTCTGTTCGTTTATTTATTTACTTATTTATCTATTTATTCATTTCCCCTATGTTCTCTAAATCTCTGTAAAGCGTCTTTGAGTATATGAAAAGCGCTATATAAATAAAATACATTATTATTATTATTATTATCTACACTAGGACCACCTGCCTGCGTTTGGCCCACATCCCTCCAAACCTGTCCCATCCATGTACCTGTCCAGGTGTCGTTTACATGTTGTGATAGTCCCTGCCTCCACTACCTCCTCCGGCAGCTCGTTCCATACACCCAAGTGTGAAAAGGTTGTCCCTCAGGTGCCCCCTCTTTCCCCACTCACCTTAACCCTCCGATTCCTGACTTTATATAACCACTTGACACATCCCACAACATGATCATGAACAACAGATATCCAGTGTGTGGGGAGGAACTGCAAATGCATGTTTCTCTCTCTCTCCTCCCCACCCCTCTCCTCTCCCCTCCCCCCCCCTCTCCCCTCCTCTCTCCTCTGCCCTCTCCTCCTCCTCTCCCCTCCCCTTTCCCCTCCTCTCTCCCCCCTCTCCTCTCCCCTCCCCCCCTACACCTCTCCTCTCCCCTCCCCCTCCTCTCTCCCCCCCTCTCCCCTCCCCCTCTCCCCTCCCCCTCCCCTCTCCCCTCTCCCCTCCTCTCTCCCCCCTCTCCCCTCCCCTCCCCCCTACACCTCCCCTCTCCCCCCCCTCCCCTCTCCCCTCCCCTCTCTCCCCATTGAGGCTGGGGTTGACCTCTGAGTCAGCAGCAGGACCATTAACGATGGGGAGTTGATCCGCAGTAAACACTGTGAAATTATCCTCTCCATAAACCATCTAAACTCCTGAATTAAATTCCAGCCCATAACTCAGGGCCGGGGCCATCATTTCACCAACAATCTTCCCCCAGGGACTCCTTGTTCCCCGACACTGATGGGCCGTGGCGGTGATTCCCAGCCCTGCCTGGGAATGACTCTTTGTAGCAGGGCAGTAAATGGAGAAATGATCCCTTCTCAAGGAGCAGTGAATCTGTGTGTGGAAGGTGGGGGGGGGGGGCAACATCCACAGTGGGCACAGTCTGTGGTTCAGGCTGAGCTGCCACCTTCACACAACACACACAGCCCTCTCACACATCACTAAACATGACAGTCTGTACACACACACACGCAACAACATGACATCCTGCACACACACACACACACACACACACACACACACACACACACACACACACACACACACACACACACACACACACACACCAACATGACAGTCTGTACACACACACACACACACACACACACACACACACACACACACACCAACATGACAGTCTGTACACACACACACACACACACACACCAACATGACAGTCTGTACACACACACACCAACATGACCTATTGTCTATTGTACAAGGTGTTGGTGAGGCTGCATTTAGAGTATTGTCATTAAGCTGTAATGAGTGCAGAGAAGATTTGCAAAGATACTGCCTGGACTGAAGGTCTGAGCTCCAGGGAGAGGTTGGGTAGGCCAGGCTTCATTGTTTGGAGTGCAGGAGGTGAAGGGTTAACTTATGGAGGTGTATAAAATCATGAGGGGAAGTGATAGTGTGAATGCACAGAGTCTTTTACCCAGGATTGGGGAATCAAGAACCAGAGGACAGGTTTAGGGTGAGAGGGGGAAAGATTTAATAGGATCCTGAGGGGCAAATTATTCACACAGAAGGTGGTCGGAAAATGGAGTGAGCTGCCAGAGGAGGTAGTTGAGGCAAGTGCAATATTTAAAAGACACTTGGACAGGTACATGGATAGAAACGGTCGAGAGGGATGTGGACCAAATGGAACTAGCTTGGATGGGGCATGCTGGTCAGCATGGACGAGATTGGCCGAAGGGCCTGTTTCCGTGGTGACTGCCTCTCTAACAAGAGTCCAACCATCCACTCGTGCCTTTCATTGCCATTACGCCCCCCACCTTCAATATACTGGGGCTCAGAACCTCACCTAGACTCACCTGCACGCCAAGGCCTTTCCACCGTCTACACGGTGCTGGTGGGCAGGGAGTTCCAGGATGTGGACCCAGTGCCAGTGGGGACGGTGCGTGACTGGGAGTGGAAGCTGTGGGTGGTGGTGTTACCCTGCTCCTGCTGCCCTTGTCAATAGACAATAGACAATAGGTGCAGGAGGAGGCCATTCAGCCCTTCGAGCCAGCACCGCCATTCAATGCGATCATGGCTGATCACTCTCAATCAGTACCCCGTTACTGCCTTCTCCCCATACCCCCTCACTCCGCTATCCTTAAGAGCTCTATCCAGCTCTCTCTTGAAAGCATCCAACGAACTGGCCTCCACTGCCTTCTGAGGCAGAGAATTCCACACCTTCACCACTCTCTGACTGAAAACGTTTTTCCTCATCTCCGTTCTAAATGGCCTACCCCTTATTCTTAAACTGTGGCCCCTTGTTCTGGACTCCCCCAACATTGGGAACATGTTTCCTGCCTCTAATGTGTCCAATCCCCTAATTATCTTTGCTCCTATACTCAACTCCTCTTGTTACGAAGGCCAACACTCCATTGGCTTTCTTCACTGCCTGCTGTACCTGCATGCTTCCTTTCATTGACTGATGCACTAGGACACCCAGATCTCGTTGAACTCCCCCTCCTCCTAACTTGACACCATTCAGATAATGTCCTTGGTGGGAGAGTTTAGTTTAGTTTAGTTTAGAGATACAGCGCAGAAACAGGCCCTTCGGCCCACCGTGTCCGCGCCGACCAGCGATCCCCGCGCACTAACACTATCCCACACACACCGGGGACAATTTACACTTACGCCAAGCCAATTAACCTACAAACCCGCACGTCTTTGGAGTGTGGGAGGAAACCGGAGCGCCCGGAGATAGGTCACGGGGAGAACGTGCAAACTCCGCACAGACAGCGCCCGTGGTCGGGATGGAACCCGGGTCTCTGGCGCCGTGAGGCACAGCTCTACCCGCTGCACCACCCTAATGGTGGCGTGGATGTGGGTGGGAGCATCTGGGATGGGGCAGGCAGAACCAGTGGAACACTGGGACAGTGGGAGACAGGCGGTGCTAAACAAGTCTGATGGAAAATTGCAGTGTTTAATGACTGTGAATAATAGCAGTGAAGTAAAAAGGTCTTCTCTTAACAAGCAGTGATTCATCTTGTGTGTCAGGCAGGAGCAGTGAGGCTTGAGTACAGCAGTGTTCAATTAAACCTGCAAGTCCATGCATCTACTGCAACAAGCTGGATGCTTCACACAAACCCAGCCTGCATCCTGACATGAGTCACACAGCACGGAAACAGGCCCTTCCACCCATCTACCCCACACTGACCAACATGCCCCATCTACACTAGTCCCACCTGCCCACACCGGCCAACATGCCCCATCTACACTAGTCCCACCTGCCCACACTGACCAACATGCCCCATCTACACTAGTCCCACCTGCCCACACCGACCAACATGCCCCATCTACACTAGTCCCACCTGCCCACACCGGCCAACATGCCCCATCTACACTAGTCCCACCTGCCCACACTGACCAACGTCCCACCTACACTAGTCCCACCTGCCCACACCGACCAACATGCCCCATCTACACTAGTTCCACCTGCCCACACCGGCCAACATGCCCCATCTACACTAGTCCCACCTGCCCACACTGACCAACATGCCCCATCTACACTAGTCCCACCTGCCCACAGCGACCAACATGCCCCATCTACACTAGTCCCACCTGCCCGCACCGACCAACATGCCCCATCTACACTAGTCCCACCTGCCCACACCGACCAACATGCCCCATCTACACTAGTCCCACCTTCCCACATCGGCCAACATGCCCCATCTACACTAGTCCCACCTGCCCACACCGATCAACATGCCCCACCTACACTAGTCCCACCTGCCCACACCGACCAACATGCCCCATCTACACTAGTCCCACACCGACCAACATGCCCCACCTACACTAGTCCCACCTGCCCACACCGCCCAACATCCCCATCCACACTAGTCCCACCTGCCCACACCGACCAACATGCCCCATCTACACTATCCCACCTGCCCACACCGACCAACATGCCCCATCTACACTAGTCCCACCTGCCCACACCGGCCAACATGCCCCATCTACACTAGTCCCACCTGCCCACACCAACCAACATGCCCCATCCAGACTAGTCCCTCTTGCCCACACCGACAAACATGCCCCATCTACACTAGTCCCACCTGCCCACACCGACCAACATGCCCCATCTACACTAGTCCCACCTGCCCACACCGACCAACATGCCCCATCTACACTAGTCCCACCTGCCCACACCGACCAACATGCCCCATCTACACTAGTCCCACCTGCCCACACCGGCCAACATGCCCCATCTACACTAGTCCCACCTGCCCACACTGACCAACATGCCCCATCTACACTAGTCCCACCTGCCCACAGCGACCAACATGCCCCATCTACACTAGTCCCACCTGCCCGCACTGACCAACATGCCCCATCTACACTAGTCCCACCTGCCCACACCGACCAACATGCCCCATCTACACTAGTCCCACCTGCCCACACCGACCAACATGCCCCATCTACACTAGTCCCACCTGCCCACACCGGCCAACATGCCCCATCTACACTAGTCCCACCTGCCCACACTGACCAACATGCCCCATCTACACTAGTCCCACCTGCCCACAGCGACCAACATGCCCCATCTACACTAGTCCCACCTGCCCGCACTGACCAACATGCCCCATCTGCACTAGTCCCACCTGCCCACACCGACCAACATGCCCCATCTACACTAGTCCCACCTGCCTGCGTTTGGTCCATATCCCTCCAAACCTGTCCTATCCATGTACCTGTCTAACTTAAATGTTGTGATAGTCCCAGCCTCAATGACCTCCTCCGGCAGCTCGTTCCATACACCCACCACCCTCTGTGTGAAAAAGTTACCCCTCAGATTCCTATTAAATCTTTTCCCCTTCACTTTAAACCTCTGTCCTCTGGTCCTCGATTCCCCTACTCTGGGCAAGAGACTCGATCTATTGGAACTTTACATTTCAGGTAAACCTTGCCCTGACTTGTATCGCTGCCCTCCAGTGAAAGGTTTATGTTAGGAACACAGTGAACAGCTCTCAAGATTCTGCTGCACAGATTGGCGGCACGGTGGTGCAGCGGGTAGTGCTGCTGCCTCACAGCTCCAGAGACCCGGGTTTAATCCCGACTACAGGGTACGTTCTCCCCGTGACCTGCGTGGGGATTTCTCCGGGTGCTTCGGGTTCCTCCCACATCCCACAGACTTGCAGGTTTGGAGGTTAATCAGCTTCTGTAGATGGCCCCAAAGATGTGAAAGTGGGACAGTGTTCGGGGATCATTGGTCAGTGCTGTCTCGGTGCAACGAAGGGCCTGTTTCCACACTGTATCTCTAAAATAATCGCAGTAAGTTCTGCTGCACTTTCAGCTGGGGCTGCAGCAAGTGAGTTGTGTCTCTGCACTGTGAGGTGTGGTGTGGAGACAACGGTCTCCATTGAGACAGTGTTCCTGGATCACTGGTTATCTGAACTACCTTATGGTCACATGGATAGGCAGGGAATGGGGCATATGGATCACACACAGGCAGAAGGGATGAGTTGATCATAGTACACGTTCAGTGCAGAATTGTGGGCTGAAGGGCCAGTTCCTGTGTTGTACTGCTCGATGGATGTGTGACTACACAAGAGATTGGTATGTGCATGGTGGAACTGCAGACGCTGGTTTAAACCAAAGAGACACAAAAAGCTGGAGTAACTCAGCGGGTCAGACAGCAAGAGAAGGAATGGATGACGTCACCTATCCATGTTCTCCACAGATGCTGCCTGACCCGCTGAGTTACTCCAGCACTCTGTGAAACGTCACCTATCCATGTTCCCCACAGATGCTGCCTGACCCGCTGAGTTACTCCAGCACTCTGTGACCTTGCATTTACCCCTTGCTGGTTACAACTGCTGGCAGGTTTGTGTGTAGTATCAGACTAGGCATCAACAGACTAGCACAACTCCAGCCTGTGTGCAGATACCCGTTGAAAGAGCACAAAATGCCCACCCCACCATCACCAGACGAAGATCAAAGAACATTCACGTGAAGCACTGAAAGATTCATTGGGGCCCTGGGCCGAGCGAGGCAGCGGTGCAGAGGCAAGCTTGAAGGAGCATGTTTAAGGAGGGCTGAGAGGCGGCCAGGTTTGGGGAGGGGAGTCAGGAGCTCAGGGGGCTCAGGCAGCTGTAAGCTGAAACATCCCTGGCTGTGTGGTGGGATCGGCAAGGGCTCACAGGTGGGTAGACCCTCCTACCTTTGGTGGGTTGGTGGGGGGAGTGGGCTGGGGAGGGGAATGTGTGTGAGGGTCATTAGCAGGACGTACAGTCTCCTGAGGTGTCATCAACAGCACAAAAATAAAACCACTCACCCCAAACAATAAACTAATTAAATCGTTGAGGAAAGGGCTTATTAACTGCCAACTGTGATAAATGCCGAAGGGTTAATATCGGTGGTGTGGACTATGTTTGCACCCCGAATATAAACAAGGTTAACTCTTTATAAACTGGAAAGGATTTTGTCTTCACGGTTTGTTGCAGACTCAGGTAAAGTTCTTCACAAAACAAAAAACTGCTCAAATCGTTTCCAGACCTTGGATTTGAAATATCTCAGCTGGCTTTTGCATCAACTGGACAGATAAATAAGGTCTCTTTTATTTGTTCTGGTTTAAAATCTCTATAAAACCAAGGCTAAAATTCCAGTAAATGGGTAATCTTGTGTTAACTGTCTTAAACACCAAACAAAGCCATTCAAATCCAGTGCTTTAGAAAGATTAAACAACAATTATTTAGCCTAAGCAATCTGACGTATTAGCCACCCGGCCGATGACCCAGGGTAGTGGTATGGCTCACTAGGGTAGAAGTGATGCGTGGACCAGGGGGGATTGGAGGGAGATTGGCGGTCCGAGGAGATTGGTGGGCTAGAGAGACTGTAGTCAGAGGGTGGTGAATCTGTGGAAGACTGTGCAGGCCATCAATGGATATTTGTAAGGCAGCGATAGATGGGGAGTTAAGAGGGATGGATCAGCCATGATTGAATGGCAGAGTAGACATGGTTGGCCGAATGGCCTAATTCTGCTCTTATCACTTATGAAATGGAGATTGGTGGGCCAGGGAGATACTTCTCCAGGGAGATTGTTCTTAATGGGAGATTGGTGGGCCAGGGAGATTGTTCTCCAGGGAGATGGTTCTTAATGGGAGATTGGTGGGCCAGGGAGATTGTTCTCCATGGAGATGGTTCTCCAGAGAGATTGTTCTCCAGGGAGATGGTTCTCCAGGGGTTGTTGTCTCTGTGGACAATCTCCCTGGCAGCGATCTGCATGGTGCATGTGCCACGGTGTCGGGCAGACCCCAGCCTGGTTGTACATGGTTCAGGAGGGGACCCGGAGAGGGACCTTCAGTGCAGATGGAGCATCAGATACCAAACCATCTCCCTGGTCAGTGTTGCCACGCCACACAGTCACATCATCCCCAGATACGGACGTTACCCTCTGCTGCCATTTCTACTCTAGATGAACCCTTGGCAAATCTTTGACGGTAGCCACAGATGGATCTGGCAACACTTACAACAACCTCCAGAAGGGCTTCACTCTGAACTAACACAATGTACGATGGTTCTGCAGTGAGTCAGAGAGACATCAGCCCCAAGACCATCACACCAGTCGAGCTGCTGGTCACTCAACACAATGCTCCAGCACCCAATGACAGGGCACCCATCACCCACAGGGAACCCATCACCCAATGACAGGGCACCCAACACCCACAGAGCACCCAACACCCACAGGGCACCCAACACCCACAGGGCACCCAACACCCACAGGGCACCCAACACCCACAGAGCACCCAACACCCACAGGGCACCCAACACCCACAGAGCACCTATCACCCACAGGGCACCCATCACCCACAGGGCACCCATCACCCAATGCCAGGGCACCCATCACCCAATGATAGGGCACCCATCACCCACAGGGCACCCATTACCCACAGGGCACCCATCACCCACAGGGCACCCATCACCCACAGGGCACCCATCACCCAATGACAGGGCACCCATCACCCAATGATAGGGCACCCATCACCCACAGGGCACCCATCACCCAATGATAGGGCACCCATCACCCACAGGGCACCCATCACCCACAGGGCACCCAACACCCACAGAGCACCCATCACCCAATGCCAGGGCACCCATCACCCACAGAGCACCCATCACCCACAGAGCACCCAACACCCACAGAGCACTCATCACCCAATGCCAGGGCACCCATCACCCACAGAGCACCCATCACCCAATGACAGGGAACCCATCACCCACCTTCAGAAATAGCCCAGGGCCCTGCAGGAATGTGAGCTGTAAACCTATTCTCTGTTTGAACACGAGGAGGGACCAGGAGTCAGGCTTGGAGCCAGGCCTTAGCCCAGGGTGGAGGGACCAGGAGTCAGGCTTGGAGCCAGGCCTTAGCCCAGGGTGGAGGGACCAGGAGTCAGGTTTGGAGCCAGGCCTTAGCCCAGGGTGGAGGTGACCAATACTAAAGGGCATCACTTTCAGGGAAGGTTTAAAGGAGGTGTGCGGGGCAAGTGTATTTCACACAGAGGGTGGTGGGGGCAATGAAGGCCCTGCCAGGGGTGGTGGTGGTGGTGGAGGCAGATACCACAGACGATGTTCAGGAGGCTTTTGGACAGGCAGAGGGGCGTGCAGGGCCCTGGTGAGACCGCACCTGGAGTACTGGGTGCAGTTGTACAGGGCCCTAGTGAGACCGCACCTGGAGTACTGGGTGCAGTTGTACAGGGCCCTGGTGAGACCGCACCTGGAGTACTGGGTGCAGTTTTGGTCTCCAAATTTGAGGAAGGATATTCTTGCTATTGAGGGCGTGCAGCGTAGGTTCACCAGGTTAATTCCCGGAATGGCGGGACTGTCGTATGTTGAAAAACTGGAGTGACTAGGCTTGTATACGCTGGAATTTAGAAGGATGAGAGGGGATCTTATCGAAACATATAAGATTATTACGGGGTTGGACACGTTGAAGGCAGGAAACATGTTCCCAATGTTGGGGGAGTCCAGAACCAGGGGCCACACAGTTTAAGAAAAAGGGGTCGGCCATTTAGAACGGAGATGAGGAAAAACTTTTTCAGTCAGAGAGTTGTGAATCTGTGGAATTCTCTGAATGCATTCAAGAGAGAGCTGGATAGAACTCTTAAGGATAGCGGAGTCATGGGGTATGGGGAGAAGGCAGGAACGGGGTACTGATTGAGAATGATCAGCCGTGATCACATTGAATGGCGGTGCGTACAGGCTCGAAGGGCCGAATGGCCTCCTCCTGCACCTATTGTCTGTTGTGCAGTGGATGGAGGGACACGGATCGCATGGTGGGCCCGGACGTGGTGGGCCCGGACGTGGTAGGCCCGGACGTGGTGGGCCCGGACGTGGTGGGCCCGGACGTGGTGGGCCCGGACGTGGTGGGCCCGGACGTGGTGGGCCCGGACGTGGTGGGCCGGACGTGGTGGGCCCGGACGTGGTGGGCCCGGACGTGGTGGGCCGGACGTGGTGGGCCCGGACGTGGTGGGCCCGGACGTGGTGGGCCCGGACACCGGTGGGCCCGGACGTGGTGGGCCCGGATGTGGTGGGCCGGACGTGGTGGGCCCGGACGTGGTGGGCCGCACGAGGTGGTAGGCTGCTAGTGTTCCACGTGACCTCCCTTGACCAGCGAGGAATCTTCACAGTGGTCAACGGTCTGGTGGCTAATCTCTTAACTTTGGCCTTTCACCTGAAGCATTAAGTGTTAACTGTTGACCTTTAACGTTGCAGATTTTAACTGCTGAAATGTCTCTTTAAACTTTAAAGGCAACTATGATAATGAGCGACTGGCGATTGCTCGGCAGCGAATTCCATATCGTCTCGGTCGGGTAGTAGACGAGTGGTTACTCGACAAAGGTAACGACAAATTAATTAAAAGCTTTTAACATTTAAAAAATAAGGAGTCACACACCGTAACAAACAAACTTAACTTTAACTTAACCCAATAATAATTCTATTTTAATTCTTTTAAATGCTAAAACATCAGTAAAATTAAACGAGCCATTTTAAACCTGTTTTAAAGGTGACCGGGCATACGGTTTGATTACGATTGGTATTGTTGTCTTGCTGTGATATTCTGCTGCCTCTCGCTCGCTGTTCCACGCACTCTAGAGGGGCCGGGCCGTGGGATAACAGCGCCGTCACTCCCACTGACTCTTGGGATTGTCCGTGACCCTGTCACTCCCACCGACTGTACACCTTGGGATGGTCCGTGACCCTGTCACTCCCACCGACTGTACACCTTGGGATGGTCCGTGACCCTGTCACTCCCACCGACTGTACACCTTGGGATGGTCCGTGACCCTGTCACTCCCACCGACTGTACACCTTGGGATGGTCCGTGACCCTGTCACTCCCACTGACTGTACACCTTGGGATGGTCCGTGACCCTGTCACTCCCACCGACTGTACACCTTGGGATGGGTGCACGCACTCCTGCCTCGTTCTGCCTGGCTCAGGGAGCAGCTCTCCCCCTCCCCTCCCTTTGCCTCCCCTCCTCTCCTCTCCCTTCCCCTGCTCTCCCCTCCCTTCGCCTCCCCTCCTCTCCTCTCCCTTCCTGCGCCCTCTTCTCCCCTCCTCTCCCCTCCCCTACTCCCACGGGACCTCTCGCACGACCCCTGGGGTGGGGGGGCAGAGTGTGGGGTGGGCGAGAGGGGGTGAGGGTTGGTCAGGGATAGGTGTGACCAGAGGGGGTGAGAGTGACCCCACAATGGGTCGGGCATTGAGACCACTCCGGCCACAAGCTCCTCAGGTGATGTCCAGTCCCGGAGGCTGAGTTAGAAATGCAGGAACGTCGAGGATGTAGGGAAGAAGATTGTCTGAAGAAGGGTCTCAACCTGAAACGTCACCCATTCCTTCTCTCCAGAGATGCTGCCTTTCCCTCTGAGTTACTCCAGCACATTGTTGTGTCTATCTTTGGTTTAAACCAGCATCTGCAGTTCCTTCCTACACAAGATTGTCCGTGACTTCACTGAGAGACAGAGCTGGATCAGAACAGTCGTTGACTCCTGCTCCAACTTCTCACGTTGGGATTTTCTTGGAACAATTGAAGGATGAGCGGTGAGCTTCAAGCCCAGTTGGTCAACAAGACGTCAATCTCCTCCTGATACTTTCTCCTTTAACTCTCTCGCCCCAATTCTCTTTGTTGACACACAGATTACTTCCTATTCCCGGTGAATAGTGGCTTCTTTGACACACGACACAGGTTGGAGCTAATAGACACAAGAGCTTTGAGGAGAAAATCTGAATTCTGGGCACGCCACAGTTTGGTTGCTGTTCAGAGATGTTCTGCCCACTTGTATCCATAACTTGTGTCTCCCATCTCTCCGTGACCAAGTGGATGGAATGTGGGAATGGCGGCTGTGATGAACGGTGATCAACATTGGCCCAGTGTGACGAAGCCTGAACACAACGCAACACTTACTGTAGTCAACGTGCCCGTCTCACACGATCATCTGTCTCTAACAACACAGAGGCATTGCGGGCAAATGGAACAGCAACAACAGTTACTTGCATTTATATAACGCTCTTCCAGTGATGAAATGTCCCAGTGCCTGACAGGAGTGTTTGTCACACAAGCAGAGGGGTTGGCAGCATCTGAATGAAGCAGGGGAGATTCACACAGGGAATTCCAGAGCCTTGGTCTGAGGGTGGTGAAGGCAGAGCCAGTAGCATCAGTGAAGGAGATAGTCACTGGGTCTCACCGCACGGAAACAGGCCCTTCAGCCCAACCAACATGCCCCGTCCATGCTAGCCCACTGCACGGAAACAGGCCCTTCAGCCCGACCAACATGCCCCATCCATGCTAGCCCACCGCACAGAAACAGGCCCTTCAGCCCAACCAACATGCCCCGTCCATGCTAGCCCACCGCACAGAAACAGGCCCTTCAGCCCGACCAACATGCCCCGTGCACACTAGCCCACCGCACAGAAACAGGCCCTTCAGCCCAACCAACATTCATCCACACTAGCCCACCTCACAGAAACAGGCCCTTCAGCCCAACCAACATGCCCCATCCATGCTAGCCCACCGCACAGAAACAGGCCCTTCAGCCCGACCAACAGCCCCGTCTACACTAGCCCACCGCACAGAAACAGGCCCTTCAGCCCGACCAACATGCCCCGTCCACACTAGCCCACCGCACAGAAACAGGCCCTTCAGCCCAACCAACATTCATCCACACTAGCCCACCTCACAGAAACAGGCCCTTTAGCCCGACCAACATGCCCCGTCCACACTAGCCCACCGCACAGAAACAGGCCCTTCAGCCCGACATCCATGCCCCGTCCACACTAGCCCACCGCACGGAAACAGGCCCTTCAGCCCGACCAACATGCCCCGTCCACACTAGCCCACCGCACAGAAACAGGCCCTTCAGCCCAACCAACATGCCCCATCCATGCTAGCCCACCGCACAGAAACAGGCCCTTCACCCCGACCAACATGCCCCGTCCACACTAGCCCACCGCACGGAAACAGGCCCTTCAGCCCGACCAACATGCCCCATCCATGCTAGCCCACCGCACAGAAACAGGCCCTTCAGCCCGACCAACATGCCCCGTCCACACTAGCCCACCACACTGAAACAGGCCCTTCAGCCCGACATCCATGCCCCGTCCACACTAGCCCACCGCACTGAAACAGGCCCTTCAGCCCGACATCCATGCCCCGTCCACACTAGCCCACCGCACGGAAACAGGCCCTTCAGCCCGACCAACATTCATCCACACTAGCCCACCACACTGAAACAGGCCCTTCAGCCCAACCAACATGCCCCATCCATGCTAGCCCACCGCACAGAAACAGGCCCTTCAGCCCGACCAACATTCATCCACACTAGCCCACCACACTGAAACAGGCCCTTCAGCCCGACCAACATGCCCCTTCCACACTAGTCCCACCTGCTCACATTTGGCCCAATATCCCTCCAAACATTTCCTATCCATGAACCTGTCCAAGTGTCTTTTAGATGTTGTGATAGTCCCTGCCTCAACTACCTCCTCAGGCAGCTCGTTCCATACACTCACCACCCTCTGTGTGAAAAATCTACCCCTTAGGTCCCTTTTAAATCTTTTGCCTCTCACTTTAAGCATTGCCCTCCAGTTTTACATTTCCCTGTCGTGGGGGAGAGACTATGGCTGTTCACTGATCTTTGCCCCTCATGATGTCCTTCAATCCCCATAAGGTCTATAACCTCTTGGTTATTCTTTAGTCCAGAAAGGCAAATTCAATGCTAGCATTTATATCAAGAGGGCTGGTGTACAAAGGCAGGGATGTAATGCTGAGGCTTCGTAAGGAGCTGGTCAGGCCACATTTGGAGTATTGTGAGCAAATTTGGGCTCCGTATTTTAGGAAGGATGTACTGGCTCTGGAGAGGGTCCAGAGGAGGTTTACAAGAATGATCCCAGGAATGAGTGGGTTAACGTACGATGAGCGTTTGCGGGCACTGGGCCTGTACTCGCTGGAGTTTAGAAGGAGGAGGGGGGACTTCATTGAAACGTACAGAACAGTGAGCGGCCTGGATAGAGTGGATGTGGAGAGGATGTTTCCACTGGTGGGAGAGTCTAGGACCAGAGGGCACAGCCTCAGAATTAAAGGACGTTCCTTTAGGAAGGAGATGAGGAATTTCTTTAGTCAGAGGGTGGTGAATCTGTGGGATTCTTTGACACAGACGGCTGTGGAGGCCACAAGTCAGTGGATATATTTAAGGCAGAGATAGACAGATTCTTGATTAGTGCGGGTGTCAGGGGTTATGGGGAGAAGGCAGGAGAATGGGGTTAGGAGACAATGATCAGCCATGATTGAATGGCGGAGTAAACTCGATGGGCCGAATGGCCTAATTCTGCTCCCATAACTTGTGAACTTAATTCTCGCCCATCCAGCCTCTCTCTACATAACTCGATCATCGAGACTCGGTGACATCCTCAAAAACGTGTTTTTGCAACCTTTCCAGTTTGCCAACAAGCTCGCTGTAGCAGGGAGACATGAACTGTACACAGTACTCCAGATGTGGTCTTACTAATGCCTTGTACCATGGTAACAGTGAGAAAGCAGTCCTAACCCACTATCAATCTAATTGGAGACCTTTGGACTATCTTTAATCAGACTTTACTGCACTTTACCTTGTGAAAACCTTAGTCCCTTTATCATGCATCCACACACTGCAGACAGTTGTTTTGTAACCATGTATTGTCTTTCTGCTGACTGGTTATCATGCAACAAAAGCTTTTCACTGTACCTCGGTACACGTGACAATAAACTAATCCGAGTCCGCGCCGACCAGCGATCCCCACACACTAGCACTATCCTACACACACTAGGAACAATTTACATTTACTCCAAGCCCATTCACCTACAAACCTGCACGTCTTTGGAGTGTGGGAGGAAACCGGAGCGCCCGGAGAAAACCCACGCAGGTCACGGGGAGAACGTGCAAACTCCGTACAGACAGCGCCCGTGGTCAGGATGGAACCCGGGTCTGTAAGCGCTGTAAGGCAGCAGCTCTACCCGCTGCACCATGATGCCGCCCCTGTTCAGGTCTGTGTGGTGAGCGGGGGTCTAGAGCTGAGAGTTACGGTGTCACACGCCGGGACTGTAACCGTGGCTGGCTGCCCCTCAGGGTGGTCTTGTGTTGTGCCTGCGTCCACTCGCTCTGCCTCACAGCGCGACAGACTTGGGTTCGATCCTGACTACCTCTCCAGCTCCCGGTCCCAGCTCACTGCACCAACTACACGTACAGTGAAGCAGTTTTACACCTGCAGACACTGGGAGCTACAGCAAAACACAGTGCTGGAGAAAGGCACAAAAAGCTGGAGTCAATGTGCTGTAATCTGCAATTCCTTCCTACACAGAGTGCTGGAGTAACTCAGCGGGTCAGGCAGCATCTGTGGAGAACATGGATAGGTGACGTTTCACAGAGTGCTGGAGTAACTCAGCGGGTCAGGCAGCATCTCTGGAGGAAAGGAATGGGTGATGTTTTGGGTTGAGACCCTCCTTCAGACTGAGAGTCAGGGGTGAACCAGCATCTGCAGTTCCTTCCTACAAAGTACTGTAGAAACTCAGCGGGTCAGGAAGCATCTGTGGAGGGACTGGACAGGTAATGTTTCGGGTCAGATCCCTCCTTGAGTCTGACTTCCACCTGAGCTCATCTCTCCTCCAGATGGATTAACCCATGTCCTTGCATTGAGCGTGGTGTGCCAAGGTGTACAGAAGGATTGGAGTTTAGAGACAGCACGGAAGCAAGCCCTTTGGCCCACTGAGTCCACGCCGACCATCGATCACCCAGTGCCATGTTATCCCACTTTCCCATCCACTCCCTACACACTAGGGGGCAATTTACCGAAGCCAATTAACCTACAAACCCGCACGTCTTTGGAGTGTGGGAGAAAACCTGAGCACCCAGAGAAAACCCACGTGGTAACAGGGCGAACATGCAAACTCCGTACAGACAGCGCCCATAGTCAGAATCGAACCCAGGTCTCTTGCGCTGAGAGGCAGCAACTCTACTGCTGTGCCACCGTGAACAGACATTCCCAGCAGGAGAAAGAGCAGGAATGAAGAATGGGGACTTCAATAAAAGTGAGGCCTCGTGCTGGAGAAATCCCACTCTGACCATTTGGATGCTCCCTATCTGTGAAAGCTTCCGTAGTTCACCAGCTTCCCCCAGTTCTCCAGGACCTTGATCAGGTGGGTCAATGGGCTGCAGAATGGCAGGTGGAGCCTGAGACCCTGAGCTCCAGGTTCAGGAACAGCTCCTTCCCAACAACCATCAGGCTGTTGAACACTGCACAACACTGACCTCAGCAACTTGGAGTGCAGGAGGATGAGGGGTGACCTTGTAGAGGTGTATAAAACCATGAGAGGAATAAATAGAGTAGATGCACAGTCTCACCCAGAGACAGGGGACACAGGTTTAGGTCAGAGGGGAAAAACATTAATTGGAACTTGAGGGGCAACTTTTCCACACAGAGGGTGGTGTCCGAAGAAGGGTCTCGACCCTGAAACGTCACCCATTCCTTCTCTCCTGAGATGCTGCCCGACCTGCTGAGTTACTCCAGCATTTTGTGAATAAATACCTTCGATTTGTACCAGCATCTGCAGTTATTTTCTTACACTGCCAGAGGAGGTAGTTGAGGCTGGGACTATCGCAACGTTTAAGAAACAGTTAGACAGGCACATGGATAGGACGGGTTTGGAGGGATATGGACCAAATACGGACAGGTGGGGCTAGTGTAGATGGGGCACCTTGGTCAGTATGGGTACGTTGGGCCGAAGGGCCTGTTTCCATGCTGTATGACTACAGTGATACATTCAGAGGGTGGTGGGTATATGGAAGGAGGTAGTTGAGGCAGGGACTATGGAAATATTTAAAAGATACTTGGACAGGTACATGGATAGGAAGCTTCGAGGGATGTGAGCCAATCGCAGGTAGTTGGGACGAGTGTACATGGGGAAAGTGGATGTGGTAAAATGTTGGCAGGGCTGGGCGAAGGGCAGTAATGGAGATGGGCAAAGGGAGGGGCTGGCACGGTGCAGATGGGCCGAGTGGCCTGTGTCCGGGCCGTCCATTACACGTCTCCCCGTGATTGGTCACAGCGGCCCTCAGAGTGATCTGATTTGTCCAGACAAGTGTGCAGGAAGTAACTGCAGGTGCTGGTTTACAGCGAAGATAGACACAAAGTGCCGGAGTAACTCAGCAGGTCAGGCAGCGTCTCTGGAGAGAAGGAATGGGTGATGCTTCGGGTCGAGACCCTTCTTCAGACTCTGAACAGATGCTGCCTGACCCGCTGAGTTACTCCAGCACTCTGTGAAACGTCACCTATCCATGTTCTCCACAGATGCTGCCTGACCCGCTGAGTTACTCCAGCACTCTGTGAAACGTCACCTATCCATGTTCTCCACAGATGCTGCCTGACCCGCTGAGTTACTCCAGCACTCTGTGTCTTGTCTGGACAAGTGGCAGCCCTTGACCCCAGCCCATCTGACAGCCTGTCCCCAGGCATCAGATTGGTCGAAATCCAAGCCCAAAGATGGTTCATTTTACAGCAACATGTCAGTGAGTTGAGAGGTTTAATCACGAGGGCTGGGGCGGCCAAGCCAGGAGAACCACAGAACTGCAGGCGCTGGTTTACAAAACAAGACACAGAGTGCTGGAGTAACTCAGCGGGGCTGAGCCAGCTCCTGCACTCCCTGCCCCTGTGGTCCGCGTGTAACTCACCGCGTGTCCTCAGCTCCACACACACA
The DNA here is from genome assembly GCF_053455715.1 of Rhinoraja longicauda. NCBI lineage: Eukaryota > Metazoa > Chordata > Chondrichthyes > Rajiformes > Arhynchobatidae > Rhinoraja > Rhinoraja longicauda. The sequence continues at coordinate 18,324,564 of NC_135986.1, forward strand.
CGTATGCACACACAACGCACACTGACTCACACAACATGCACATGCAGACACACGTATGTTCACACTCACACGTGCACACACACTTCTGCACACGCACATATGCACGCTCACAGACGTACGTGTAGGCACATACACACGTGCACACACACACACTCACGTGTAGGCACATACACACGTGCACACACATGTACGCATGCGCACACACGTGTGCACATGCATGCATACATGTTCACCTACATGCGCAACACGCTGATGCAAATGCACACGCACATGCACGCACACACAAACACACACAGCGTAAACCTCCAGACATTATCTGTGGAGGTCACGACAGTGTCAGTTTAGCTTATTGTCCCGTGTACCGAGCGAGGTACAGTGAAAAGCTTTTGTGTTGTGCGCTAACCAGTCAGCGGAAAGACAACACACGATTACAATCGAGCCGTCCACAGTGTGCAGATACAGGATAAAGGGAATAACTTTTAGTGCAAGACAAAGTTCAGTTGAGTCCGATTAAAGATAGTCCGAGGGTTTTCAACGAGGTGGACGGGAGGTCAGGACTGCTCTTCAGTTTGTGGGAGGACGGTTCATTTCCCTGATAACAGCTGGCCACTCCCTCCTGTCTAAATCTGTCTCCAATATTGTTCACGGCAGTCAAAACGTGATCTCACTCATGTCCTACTTAGTTGCAACCTTCAAGAAACATTTGGAAAAGTACATGGATAGGACAGGTTTGGAGGGATATGGGCCAAACGCGGGCAGGTGGGACTAGTGTAGATGGGGCATGTTGGTCGGTGTGGGCAGGTGGGACTAGTGTAGATGGGGCATGTTGGCCGGTGCGGGCAAGGTGGGACTAGTGTAGATGGGGCATGTTGGTCGGTGTGGGCAGGTGGGACTAGTGTAGATGGGGCATGTTGGTCGGTGTGGGCAGGTGGGACTAGTGTAGATGGGGCATGTTGGTCGGTGTGGGCAGGTGGGACTAGTGTAGATGGGGCATGTTGGTCGGTGTGGGCAGGTGGGACTAGTGTAGATGGGGCATGTTGGTCGGTGTGGGCAGGTGGGACTAGTGTAGATGGGGCATGTTGGTCGGTGTGGGCAGGTGGGACTAGTGTAGATGGGGCATGTTGGCCGGTGCGGGCAAGGTGGGACTAGTGTAGATGGGGCATGTTGGCCGGTGCAGGCAGGTGGGACTAGTGTAGATGGGGCATGTTGGCCGGTGCAGGCAAGGTGGGCCGAAGGGCATGTTTCCACACTGTGACTCTATGTAGCACAACATCCATCCAGTCTGAAGAAGGGTCTCGACCCGAAACATCACCCATTCCTTCTCTCCCGAGATGCTGCCTGTCCTGCTGAGTTACTCCAGCATTTTGTGAATAAATACCATCGATTTGTACCAGCATCTGCAGTTATTTTCTTATACAACATCCATCCTTGGTACCCAACCATAAGTACTCTGTTACCTCTCCTGATTACGTGTGCGTGGACATAGCTGGCTTGTACAGATCACACTGGGACCTCAGTGTTTGAAACCTCTCACCGTTTGTATCTGATACCTCTGCTACTGAAATGGGCAGTTCCACACTTGGCCGCATTAGACTCTGCTTGCCCACACGACACATCTGCATTCCCACATTAGACTCTGCTTGCCCACATGACACATCTGCATTCCCACATTAGACTCTGCTTGCCCACACGACACATCTGCATTCCCACATTAGACTCTGCTTGCCCACACGACACATCTGCATTCCCACATTAGACTCTGCTTGCCCACACGACACATCTGCATTCCTTTGTGGCCTTCTTATGTCCTCTTCACAGTGGCTGGGAATTATGGTCATTAGAAGCAGGCCCTTCGGCCCACCAAGTCCACAATGGCCATCATCACCCCTTCTCACTAATTCTGTTTTGTCCCACTTTCTCATCCACTCCCTGTGCACTTTATAGAAGCCAATTAACCTACAAACCTGTGCGTCTTTGGAATGTGGGAAGAAACAGGAGCATCAGGAGAAAGCCCACACAGGTCACGGGGAGAACATGCAAACTCTGTACAGATCGAACGCACCTATCCATGTTCTCCACAGATGCTGCCTGACCCGCTGAGTTACTCCAGCACTCTGTGAAACGTCACCTATCCATGTTCTCCACAGATGCTGCCTGACCCGCTGAGTTACTCCAGCACTCTGTGTCTTCTTGTATTCCACGAGTGCCCTCAACATGTTGACCTTTCCCAAGAGGTCCCCTAATGTTTCCGTGAGGCAGGCAGGGGGAGGTATTGTAGCGTGTGTATCCATCAACTGGGCCACAGTTGTAGGAGGTGGCTGGTGGAGTGGAGTAGGGAGAGAGTGCAGAGACGGGATGCAAGGGGTTCCTGTGGTCAGGAGCAGGGGTGGTGTGGAGCTGGGGATGTGGGATCCCACAGTGTGGCCTGCACAGCCTGTGCCATGGGGAATGCTGGAGAACAAGCTGGGAATGCTGGAGAACAAGCTGGGAATGTCAGAGAACACGCTGGGAACGCTGGAGAACAAGCTGGGAATGTCAGAGAACATGCTGGGAATGCTGGAGAACAAGCTGGGAATGTCAGAGAACACGCTGGGAATGCTGGAGAACAAGCTGGGAACGTCGAACAAGCTGGGAACGCTGGAGAACAAGCTGGAAATGTCGGAGAACAAGCTGGGAACGTCGAACAAGCTGGGAATGCCGGAGAACAAGCTGGGAATGTCAGAGAACATGCTGGGAATGCTGGAGAACAAGCTGGGAATGCTGGAGAACAAGCTGGGAATGTCAGAGAACATGCTGGGAATGCTGGAGAACAAGCTGGGAATGCTGGAGAACAAGCTGGGAACGTCGAACAAGCTGGGAACGCTGGAGAACAAGCTGGGAATGTCGGAGAACAAGCTGGGAATGCTGGAGAACAAGCTGGGAACGTCGAACAAGCTGGGAATGCTGAACAAGCTGGGAATGTCGGAGAACAAGCTGGGAATGCTGGAGAACAAGCTGGGAACGTCGAACAAGCTGGGAATGCTGAACAAGCTGGGAATGTCGGAGAACAAGCTGGGAATGCCGGAGAACACGCTGGGAATGCTGGAGAACAAGCTGGGAATGTCGAACAAGCTGGGAATGTCAGAGAACAAGCTGGGAATGCTGGAGAACAAGCTGGGAATGCTGGAGAACAAGCTGGGAACGTCGAACAAGCTGGGAATGTCAGAGAACAAGCTGGGAATGCTGGAGAAGAAGCTGGGAATGTCAGGGTACACGCTGGGACACCAATACTGGGCACCTGTTCTGCTACCTCCTGCCCCTCTTCACCACCCCCCCCCCCCTCCTCCCTCTTCACCACCCCCCCCCCCCTCCTGCCCCCCCCCCTCCTCACCCCCCCCCCCCTCCACATCCCCTCCTTACCACCCCCCTCCACCTCCCCCTCCACCCCCCCTCCTCACCACCCCCCCCCCACCCCCCCTCCAATACTGGGCAACTGTTCTGCTACCTCCTGCCCCCTCTTTACTCGCACCCCCTTCCCCACAAGACTCCCCCCCTTCCTCCCCAGCCCCCCCCCCCCCGGGAGTGGGAGGTGAAGGTGGGGTCCTGCCTTGTCTCTGTGCCCCATCCAAGGTACGAGACCCATCTCTGCTCCCCTCCCCCCCGCCCCTCATTGCCCCCGCCTTGGCAGTGGGAGGTGAGGGGGGAGTGAGGGTGGGGGGATTAGACTGGAACAGTGAGGGTTGGTATCTCCTGTATCTCCACAACTGGGCCAAGGTTCGACACCCATCTGTTGTCTCCTCTTCCTGCAGGCCGACAGTTGACCATCTTCAACAGTCAGGCTTCGGTGCGGATCGGAGGCAAGGAATATGGCCGCCCCTTCCAGGGCCAGGTGGCGGGTCTGTACTACAACGGGCTGAAGGTGCTGACCCTGGCGGCCGAGGGTGACCCCAACGTCAGGGTGGAGGGCAACCTGCGGCTGGTGGGAGAGGTGCCCTCCGTTATGGCCACTGAGACCACGGCCACAACACTGCTGGCAGACATGTCCACCACCATCATGGAGACCACCACCACCATGGCCACCACCACCACGCGGAGAGGGAGGTCACCAACCATGAACGACAGGATCACCCAGGTGAGGGGGCGAGGGGCAATGGGCGAGGGGCAATGGGAGGGTGGGCACCCACCCTGATCACCCAGGTGAGGGGGGTGTGGGGCAATGGGCGAGGGGCAATGGGAGGGTGGGCACCCACCATGATCACCCAGGTGAGGGGGGCCAGGGGCAATGGGAGGGTGGGCAATGGGAGGGTGGGCACCCTCCATGATCACCCAGGTGAGGGGGGCGTGGGGCAATGGGCGAGGGGCAATGGGAGGGAGGGCACCCACCATGATCACCCAGGTGAGGGGGGCAATGGGAGGGGGGCAATGGGAGGGTGGGCACCCACCATGATCACCCAGGTGAGGGGGGCAATGGGAGGGTGGGCACCCACCCTGATCACCCAGGTGAGGGGGGGCAATGGGAGGGTGGGCACCCACCCTGATCACCCAGGTGAGGGGGCGAGGGGCAATGGGAGGGTGGGCACCAGGATGTTGAGGAGGGGATGGGGTGGGGCATATGGGGAGGGGGTGGGGGGTGGGGACGGGGGGGGAGGGGATTGGGGGTTCGGGGAGGGGTGGAGAGGGGAGGGGGCAGGGGGGGGAACGGGGGGGGGGACAAGGAGGGGAGGGGAGGGGGCGGGGTGTGGTCTGGGAGGGGAGGGATGTGAGTGTTGGGGAGGGGAGGGGATGTGTGGGTGTTGTGGAGGGAGGGGAGGGGAGGGGTGGGGATGGGGAGGGATGTGAGTGTTGGGGAGAGGGGAGGGGTGGGGACGGGGAGGGGACAGGGAGGGGAGGTGTGGGTGTTGTGGAGGGTGGGGACGGGGAGGGGACAGGGAGGGGAGGGGTGGGTGTTGGGGGACAGGAGGGGAGGGGACAGGGAGGGGAGGTGTGGGTGTTGTGGAGGGTGGGGACGGGGAGGGGACAGGGAGGGGAGGTGTGGGTGTTGTGGGAGGGGAGGGGTGGTGTGGGTGTTGTGGAGGGTGGGGAGGGGAGGGGTGGGGATGGGGAGGGATGTGAGTGTTGGGGGAGGGGAGGGGTGGGGACAGGGAGGGGACAGGGAGGGGAGGTGTGGGTGTTGGGGGACAGGAGGGGAGGGGACAGGGAGGGGAGGTGTGGGTGTTGGGGGACAGGAGGGGAGGGGACAGGGAGGGGAGGGGTGGGTGTTGGGGGAGGGGAGGGGAGGTGTGGGTGTTGTGGAGGGTGGGGAGGGGAGGGGTGGGGATGGGGAGGGATGTGAGTGTTGGGGGAGGGGAGGGGTGGGGACGGGGAGGGGAGGGGTGGGTGTTGGGGGAGAGGGGAGGGGGTGGGGACAGGGAGGGGGAAGGAGGCTGGGAGAGGCAGTGACCACCAGGAGATCGAACATTCTGCGTCTACGTTGAACCTTGTCTGACCGGTGGACATGTCAGAACATCTCAGACACAGTGAGGTGTGGTGTCATGGATGTGGAGAGGCCATTGTACAGGGCAGGATCCCACATTGTGGAGGTGCCTGTACTCGCTGGGCCTGTACTCGCTGGGCCTGTACTCGCTGGGCCTGTACTCGCTGGGCCTGTACTCGCTGGGCCTGTACTCGCTGGGCCTGTACTCGCTGGGCCTGTACTCGCTGGGCCTGTACTCGCTGGGCCTGTACTCGCTGGGCCTGTACTCGCTGGGCCTGTACTCGCTGGGCCTGTACTCGCTGGGCCTGTACTCGCTGGGCCTGTACTCGCTGGGCCTGTACTCGCTGGGCCTGTACTCGCTGGGCCTGTACTCGCTGGGCCTGTACTCGCTGGGCCTGTACTCGCTGGGCCTGTACTCGCTGGGCCTGTACTCGCTGGGCCTGTACTCGCTGGGCCTGTACTCGCTGGGCCTGTACTCGCTGGGCCTGTACTCGCTGGGCCTGTACTCGCTGGGCCTGTACTCGCTGGGCCTGTACTCGCTGGGCCTGTACTCGCTGGGCCTGTACTCGCTGGGCCTGTACTCGCTGGGCCTGTACTCGCTGGAGTTTAGAGGCCTCATTGAACATACAGAATACCATACGATACGATAGATCTTTATTTATCCCAGGAGGGAAATTGATCTGCCAACAGTCATAAAACACAACGCACACACACATAAAAACACAGGGTACATGAATGGTGAAAGGCTTGGATAGAGTGGGTGTGGAGAGGATGTTCCACCAGTGGGAGAGTCTAGGAACAGAGGGCACAGCCTCAGAATAAAGGTGTATATTTTACATCCTTGCGTTGTGATCCCAGGTATGTTCAGACACCTTGTGTTGATCCCAGGTATATTCAGGTACTTTGTGTTGATCCCAGGTATATTCAGACCCCTTGTGTTGATCCCAGGTATATTCAGGCATCTTGTGTTGTGATCCCAGGTATATTCAGGTACTTTGTGTTGATCCCAGGTATATTCAGACCCCTTGTGTTGTGATCCCAGGTATATTCAGACACCACATCAGGTTTCTCTCTGTAGATGGTTGATGGTCCAGCCAGCCCCGTGGCTCGGAGCTACTAAAAGGACCGTGCCACCCATCCTGCCCGCCTTCTCTCTGTCCCCCTCGGCTGCCAGCAGTGTTGGATCAGAGCTGGGGTCATGGCGTTGTCACCGTCTCCACCTCAGTGGCACCACCCAGCGGCCTGACAGAGAAACATAGACAACAGGTGCAGGAGGAGGCCATTCGGCCTTTCCAGCCAGCACCGCCATTCAATGTGATCATGGCTGATCATCCACAATCAGTACCCCGTTCCTGCTTTCTCCCCATATCCCTTGATTCCGTTAGCCCTGAGAGCTGAATCTAACTCTCTCTCAAAGACATTCCAGTGAATCGGCCTCCACTGTTCTGTTGCAGAGAATTCCGGAATTGCATTAAGTGTACTCCACCATTCAATCATGGCTGGTCTATCACTCCCTCTCGCTCTCAACCCCATTCTCCTCTCCTCTCCCCATAACCCCTGACACGAGCACTGACCAAATTTCAGATACCAATTATTCTTTGTGTGAACATTTCCCCCCCCCCATCTAATCTCCTCTCTCTCACCTTAAACATACATCGATCAGCCAAAACATTCTGACCACTGACAGGCGAAGTGAATAACATTGATTATCTTGTTACAATGGCACCTGGTCACGGGGTGGGATATATTAGGCAGCAAGTGAACAGTCAGTTCTTGAAGTTGATGTGTTGGATGCAGGAGAAATGGGCAGGAGTAAAGACCTGAGCGACTTTGACAAGGGCCAAATTGTTGTGGCCAGACGACTGGGTCAGAGGCTTGTGGGGTGCTCCCGGTCAGCAGTGGTGAGTACCGACCGACCGACAGTGGTCCGAGGAGGGACAAACCACAAACCGGCGACAGGCAGGGTGTTGGGCGCCCGAGGCTCATCGATGCGCGAGGGCAACGAAGGCTATCCCATCTGGTCCGAACCGACAGAAGGTCGACTGTGGCACAAGTCACAGAAAATGTTAACGGTGGTCACGGGAGGAATGTGTCACAATACACAGTGCATCGCACCCTGCTGCGTATAGGGCTGCACACGGAGGACCAACAGCATATTAGGCGCGCGGTCATAATGTTTTGGCTCATCAGATGTATATCCTCTAGATTCAGACAACCCTAACTGAGGGGTAACTTTTTCACACAGAGGGTGGTGGGTGTGTGGAACAAGCTGCCAGAGGAGGTAGTTGAGGCTGGGACTATCACAATGTTTAAAAAATATTTGGACAGGTACATGGATAGGACAGGTTTGGAGGGATATGGACCAAACGCAGGCAGGTGGGACTCGTGTAGATGGGGCATGTTGGCCGGTGTGGGCAGGTGGGACTAGTGTAGATGGGGCATGTTGGTCGGTGTGGGCAGATGGGACTAGTGTAGATGGGGCATGTTGGGCGGTGTGGGACTAGTGTAGATGGGGCATGTTGGTCGGTGTGGGCAGGTGGGACTAGTGTAGATGGGGCATGTTGGTTGGTGTGGGCAGGTGGGACTAATGTAGATGGGGCATGTTGGCCGGTGTGGGCAGGTGGGACTAGTCTAGATGGGGCATGTTGGTCAGTGTGGGCAGGTGGGACTCGTGTAGATGGGGCATGTTGGTCAGCGTGAGGAGGTGGGACTAGTGTAGATGGGGCATGTTGGCCGGTGTGGGCAGGTGGGACTGGTGTAGATGGGGCATGTTGGTCAGTGTGGGAAGGTGGGACTAGTGTAGATGGGGCATGTTGGTCAGTGTGGGAAGGTGGGACTAGTGTAGATGGGGCATGTTGGTCAGTGTGGGAAGGTGGGACTAGTGTAGATGGGGCATGTTGGTCAGTGTGTGCGAATTGTATCACTCTGTGACTCTAAAATCCAACTTCCACTAATGCCCGTGGATCCTATAAAATAATCCCATCAGAGTGATCACCTCGTGATCTGAAGAAGGGTCTCGTCCTGAAACGTCACCTATTCCTTCTCACCTGAGATGCTGCCTGTCCCGCTGAGTTACTCCAGCATTTTGTATCTATCTTCGATTTAAACCAGCATCTGCAGTTCCTTCCGAAACAAAGTGATCACTATTTCTATTTTTGAAGTTCTGCCGTAAGGTATCTCTGGACGTTCCCAGGATTATCCCCTCTAACGTGTGACATTGACAACCCTCAAATAGTAAATCAGCTCAACAATGATTCATGTTTGGATGCAGGTTCAGGAAAGTTGTCTCTTCAAAGCTTCCTAAAGATTGTGTTCAGAACTTCCAGATGCTCCCAGCAAGGCTGGGGGCATGGGATTTAATGCAGCTCTATAAGATTGGCCGGCCCACGCCTGGAGTATTGCATGCAGTCCTGGTCACCCCCATTACAGGAAGGATGTAGAGGCTCGGATCATGTACAGGAACGATGCAGATTGTTTGATTCTCCTGTGTGGAACTCCCCTGAGCTACCTGAGACAATCAGCATCCTTGCCGTCTCTCACCGCACTGCCCCGTTAACGAGCCCTCGATGGCGCGCTCTCTCTGCACCCACTGTTTCAGTGCCACCACTCACCCCTCTGCAATATTTAGTCATTAGCTACATGTACATCTGATGTGCCTTGCGTGTACCAGAGCAGCAAAGTGCGTGTACCAGGGCAGGAACATGCGTGTACCAGGGCAGGGACATGTGTGTACCAGGGCAAGGACATGTGTGTACCAGGGCAGGAACATGCGTGTACCAGGACAGGAACCTGTGTGTACCAGGACAGGAACATGCGTGTACCAGAGCAGGAACATGCGTGTAACAGGGCAGGAACATGTCTGTACCAGAGCAGGAACATGCATGTACCAGGGCAGGAACATGCGTGTACCAGGGCAGGAACATGCGTGTACCAGGGCAGGAACTTGCATTGTGAGCTCCTTGTCTCACGCGTTCTCATTTTGCTGTGGTCCTGATTTGGTCTGTAGGTTGATCGGCTTGGATTAAGTGTAAACTGTCCCTAGTGTGTGTAGGGTAGTGTTAGTGTGTGGGGATCGCTGGTCGGCACGGACTCGGTGGGCTGAAGGGCCTGTTTCCACGCTGCATCTCTAAGCTAAAAAACTAAAGTCCTGCAATGCAGGCAACTGATTTAACAATTCCATACAAATCATACCACCCTTTGGTAGTGTGGGAACTACGAGACCAGCCAGCGGGAAGAATTCTTTCCCCAAAACCCATCAGCCCAGCTCCACAGTCAAAGCCCATGAACACACTGGACAGATTCTGACAAGGCTGTTTACCCCAGCGAGCTGTACAGGCACACTGCAGCCAGAATTGTTTAGTGTTCAACATTAGTGAGGCAAAAATGTATTTGCTATTGCGGTTTTGAGATAAGACTGTGCTGCCTGATACTGAGTGACAGGCTGTCCGACTTCATATGCAACCGTGCTGAAACCCTGGTCCAATCCTGCTCTCCTGCTCCTTCCACTGAATAAGCATTCATCTCTTTTTCTAAACAAAAATCCTTGACACCATTTTATGCGTGATATGGACTGCATTAACGAGTCACAAAACTAATGTGCTTTTTTGTAAAGGATTGTGGAAGGGAGGCAGGCTTGTATTTCACCTGTGAAGGTCAGGCACTGTGGAATGAATAAATCCTAGTTGTGTGGGGAACCGTTGTGTCATGCGCATCCATTGATCACCGGGAAACCAAGGCCACGGGTCGGCCTAGCAAGGCCGGTTGCCACGGCAACGTGCTGCAGTGATTAGCCCAGGGCCCTGGTTATGGCCGTGAGATAAGGCTCCACCGGCCTCCAGGCCCGAGATCCCAACCAGGTGCATCCTCCTGAACCCTGGCCGTGATGATCGGTGGGGGAGGGCCTGGCCTTTCAACTATCTTTGTGCTCCGCACGCCATCATACGGTCATGTGATAGGAGCAGAATGAGGACATTCGGCCCATCAAATCTGCTCCACCATTCAATCACGGATGATCTATCTCTCCCTCCTAACCCCATTCTCCTGCCTTCTCCCCATAACCCCTGACACCCGCACTGATCAAGAATCTATCTATCTCTGCCTGAAATATATCCACTGACTTGTGGCCTCCACAGCCGTCTGTGGCAAAGAATCCCACAGATTCGCCACCCTCTGATTAAAGAAATTCCTCCTCATCTCCTTCCTAAAAAAACGTCCTCTAATTCTATGACCTCTGGTCCTAGACTCTCCCACCTGTGGTTACATCCTCTCCACATCCACTCTGTCCAAGAGCATTGTTTTGTTGATAGAGAACCCTTGTCTTCTGGAGGTTTAGTGGAGGTTGAGAAATATGGAAGAGGCTCCAGAGAGAGTGTTGGCAGCAATGCCCATCTCTGCCCCAAACAGGAGTCAATTGCCTACTGTTGTGTTGTTGACTGGTGGGTGATTATTGAATGGACAATAGACAATAGGTGCAGGAGGAGGCCATTCGGCCCTTCGAGCCTGTACGCACCGCCATTCAATGTGATCATGGCTGATCATTCTCAATCAGTACCCCGTTCCTGCCTTCTCCCCATACCCCCTGACTCCGCTATCCTTAAGAGCTCTATCTAGCTCTCTCTTGAATGCATTCAGAGAATTGGCCTCCACTGCCTTCTGAGGCAGAGAATTCCACAGATTCACAACTCTCTGACTGGAAAAGTTTTTCCTCATCTCAGTTTTAAATGGCCTACCCCTTATTCTTAAACTGTGGCCCCTTGTTCTGGACTCCCCCAACATTGGGAACATGTTTCCTGCCTCTAACGTGTCCAACCCCTTAATAATCTTATACGTTTCGATAAGATCTCCTCTCATCCTTCTAAATTCCAGTGTATACAAGCCTAGTCGCTCCAGTCTTTCAACATACGACAGTCCCGCCATTCCGGGAATTAACCTAATAAACCTACGCTGCACGCCCTCAATAGCAAGAATATCCTTCCTCAAATTTGGAGACCAAAACTGCACACAGTACTCCAGGTGCGGTCTCATTAGGGCCCTGCACAACTGCACACAGTACTCCAGGTGCGGTCTCACCAGGGCCCGGTACAACTGCACACAGTACTCCAGGTGCGGTCTCACTAGGGCCCTGTACAACTGCACACAGTACTCCAGGTGCGGTCTCACTAGGGCCCTGCACAACTGCACACAGTACTCCAGGTGCGGTCTCACTAGGGCCCTGTACAACTGCACACAGTACTCCAGGTGCGGTCTCACTAGGGCCCTGCACAACTGCACACAGTACTCCAGGTGCGGTCTCACTAGGGCCCTGTACAACTGCACACAGTACTCCAGGTGCGGTCTCATTAGGGCCCGGTACAACTGCACACAGTACTCCAGGTGCGGTCTCATTAGGGCCCTGTACAACTGCAGAAGGACCTCTTTGCTCCGATACTCAACACTCCTTCCTATACCCTGTCTCTGGAGCCTGTTCCGTATTTCTGAACCTCCACTAAACCTCCAGAAGACAAGGGTTCTCTATCAACAAAACAATGCTCTTGGATAGAGTGGATGTGGATGTGGGGGGGAGGGGGGGAAGAAGAAATTCCTGCTCATGTCAACCATAACAACAAGGAACTCTCAGGGCAAGGGGTGGTAAGGACCCTTGTTCAGACCGAGAGTCAGGGGAAAGGAAAACAAGAGATTATACAAAAAGTGAATGAAAGATGTGCAAAAAAGTAACGATGATCAAGGAAAGGTTGAGCCCACAATGGTCCATTGTTGGCTGTGGGGTTGGTGATAATGAGTGACACGGGCAATGGAACCCGGACAGGAACACGGATGGGAAATGTTTTGAGAGGAGTGGGCCAGGAGCAGGCAGGTGGCACCATGGATGGGCCTGGATGAGCCTGTCCCTGTGCTATACGACCTGTTCTATTGGTCACAAACCCACCAGCCATGTTGACAATCCTCGAGAACGAGGCTTGCATCCCATTCTGTGGACACAGAATCGCAGACGGGCGTGGGAACACAATAGATCAGATCCCACAGAAAGTACCGAGGTACAGAACAAGTCATCTCTGCTGTAGATAGACACTGGAGCGGATCAGAGGGTCAGGCAGCATCTCTGGAGAAAAGGAATAGGTGGCGTTTCGGGTCGAGACCCTTCTTCAAACATCACCTATTCCTTCTCTCCAGCACTCTGTGAAACGTCACCTATCCATGTTCTCCACAGATGCTGCCTGACCCGCTGAGTTACTCCAGCACTCTGTGAAACGTCACCTATCCATGTTCTCCACAGATGCTGCCTGACCCGCTGAGTTACTCCAGCACTCTGTGAAACGTCACCTATCCTTGTTCTCCGGAGATGCTGCCTGACCCGCTGAGTTACTCCAGCACTCTGACTATCTTCGGTGTAAACCAGCATCTGCGGTTCCTTCCTGAACAAGTCGTCTCTGCTCCGGGGATGTTGGACGAGGTAGAACCTTTCACCAAGCACATGGTTTCCACCTCGATGTGGCCTCCTGAACCAGGGGGAACATGGTCTGGGCACTTCTTCGTGACTTTAGAGAGAGGGAGAGGTGGTTCAGAGAGATACTCACACATATAGAAACATATAGAAACATATAGAAAATAGGTGCAGGAGTAGGCCATTCGGCCCTTCGAGCCTGTACGCACTGCCATTCAATATGATCATGGCTGATCATCCAACTCAGTATCCCGTACCTGCCTTCTCTCCATACCCCCTGATCCCTTTAGCCACAAGGGCCACATCTAACTCCCTCTTAAACATAGCCAATGAACTGGCCTCAACTACCTTCTGTGGCAGAGAATTCCACAGACTCACCACTCTCTGTGTGAAAAAAAACATTCTCATCTCGGTCCTAAAAGACTTCCCCCTTATCCTTAAACCGTGACCCCTTGTTCTGGACTTCCCCAACATCGGGAACAATCTTCCTGCATCTAGCCTGTCCAACCCCTTAAGAATTTTGTAAGTTTCTATAAGATCCCCCCTCAATCTTCTAAATTCCAGCGAGTACAAGCCGAGTACATCTTCACTCATTTCACAACAAATAAAAGCGCTAAGCTCAAATTCTACTCGGCAAACAGAAAAGCGTTCACTGGATAATATCTGTTCCATCTGTTGACACACAGATTACTTCCTATTCCTGGTGAATAGTGGCTTCTTTGACACACGACACAGGTTGGAGCTAATAGACACAAGAGCTTTGAGGAGAAAATCTGGATTCTGGGCACGCCGCAGTTTGGTTGCTGTTCAGAGATGTTCTGCCCACTTGTCTCCATAACTTGTGTCTCCCATCTCTCCGTGACCAAGTGGATGGAATGTGGGAATGGCGGCTGTGATGAACGGTGATCAACATTGGCCCAGTGTGACAAAGCCTGAACACAACGCAACACTTACTGTAGTCAACGTGCCCGTCTCACACGATCATCTGTCTCTAACAACACAGAGGCATTGCGGGCAAATGGAACAGCAACAACAGTTACTTGCATTTATATAACGCTCTTCCAGTGATGAAATGTCCCAGTGCCTGACAGGAGTGTTTGTCACACAAGCAGAGGGGTTGGCAGCATCTGAATGAAGCAGGGGAGATTCACACAGGGAATTCCAGAGCCTTGGTCTGAGGGTGGTGAAGGCAGAGCCAGTAGCATCAGTGAAGGAGATAGTCACTGGGTCTCACCGCACGGAAACAGGCCCTTCAGCCCAACCAACATGCCCCGTCCATGCTAGCCCACCGCACAGAAACAGGCCCTTCAGCCCAACCAACATGCCCCATCCATGCTAGCCCACCGCACAGAAACAGGCCCTTCAGCCCAACCAACATGCCCCGTCCATGCTAGCCCACCGCACTGAAACAGGCCCTTCAGCCCGACCAACATGCCCCGTGCACACTAGCCCACTGCACTGAAACAGGCCCTTCAGCCCGACCAACATGCCCCATCCATGCTAGCCCACCGCACAGAAACAGGCCCTTCAGCCCGACCAACATGCCCCGTCCACACTAGCCCACCGCACAGAAACAAGTCCCATCCACACTAGCCCACCGCACAGAAACAGGCCCTTCAGCCCGACCAAGATTCATCCATACTAGCCCACCGCACAGAAACAGGCCCTTCAGCCCGACATCCATGCCCCGTCCACACTAGCCCACTGCACGGAAACAGGCCCTTCAGCCCGGCCAACATGCCCCATCCATGCTAGCCCACCGCACAGAAACAGGCCCTTCAGCCCGACCAACATGCCCCGTCCACACTGGCCCACCGCACAGAAACAGGCCCTTCAGCCCGACCAACATGCCCCATCCATTCTAGCCCACCGCACGGAAACAGGCCCTTCAGCTCGACCAACATGCCCCGTCCACACTAGCCCACCGCACAGAAACAGGCCCTTCAGCCCGACCATCATGACCCATCCATACTAGCCCACCGCACGGAAACGCCCTTCAGCCCGACCAACATGCCCCATCCATTCTAGCCCACCGCACGGAAACAGGCCCTTCAGCTCGACCAACATGCCCCGTCCACACTAGCCCACCACACAGAAACAGGCCCTTCAGCCCGACCATCATGCCCCATCCATACTAGCCCACCGCACGGAAACGCCCTTCAGCCCGACCAACATTCATCCATACTAGCCCACCGCACAGAAACAGGCCCTCAGCCCGACCAACATGCCGACCAACATGCCCCGTCCATGCTAGCCCACTGCATGTAAACAGGCCCTTCAGCCCGACATCCAAGCCGACCAACATGCCCCGTCCATGCTAGCCCACTGCATGTAAACAGGCCCTTCAGCCCGACATCCAAGCCGACCAACATGCCCCGTCCACACTAGTCTCACCGCACGGAAACAGGCCCTTCTGAAACAGGTTGTCAGCAGCTTAAGGCAGGGGAGATTCATGCAGGGAATTGCAGAGCCTTGTCCCGAGGGTGTTGAAGGCAGAGCCAGCAGTCTCAGTGATGGAGGGGGGTCACTGAGTCTCCTCTGGTAGTGCGCGACCCCTTCAACACTGCAGTGAAGAATCATCAGGACTTTATGTTCAAGACTCCATAGGTGGACCCCTGTAAAAACAAGGAACTGCAAGTGCTGGTCAATAGACAGAGTGCTGGAGTAACTCAGCGGGTCAGGCAGCATCTGTGGAGAACATGGATAGGTGACGTTTCACAGAGTGCTGGAGTAACTCAGCAGGTCAGGCAGCATCTGTGGAGAACATGGATAGGTGACGTTCCGGATAGTGGGGGGGAGAAGAAAGTTCGGAGAGGGGAGAGGCAGGACAAAGCGTGGCAGGTCAAACCAGTCTGAAGAAGGGTCTCGTCCCGAAACGTCACCCATTCCTTCTCTCCAGAGATGCTGCCTGTCCCGCTGAGTTACTCCAGCATTTTGTGTCTATCACATGGCAGATGGATGCAGGTGAGGGGGGGGGGGTTGATAGGCAGATGGTTGGAACAAAGGCCAGAGATTAAAGCAGAGGTGGGCCCATGTGCAGGTGTGACACACCTAGCCTGCACTACCTGCTGTACCTTCCATGTTCCAGGCCAAGACCAGTCAGGGTGAGATTGTTCATCGGCCCTTGCCAAGTACACACGAACAAATGGTTTTTTCCTGCTTTAATTGATTAAGATCTTTAATGACTGTGGCGATGAGATATAATAATCAGTGCCCAGAAATTGGGTCAGTGTTAAACTCAGAGCAATGTCATTAATGGAGCAATTAAAATATCAATAAAGGTGATTATTATGACGTCAGATTGAAGGCAGTCAGATAAAATGAACGAATGAGCGTGGAAATTACAAACTGACAGGGAAGTGCGAGGTGTTGCATTATAGACGTGGAACAAGATAGCACAGAGACAAGCCCTTCAGCCCACAGTGTTTGTGCTGCACCTGATGCTGTGAAACTCAGCTCATGCCTGTACATCTTGTTGGGTCATGTTTGTCCACCCCCCACCCCCCCCCCCATCGCCCTCACCTCCTCCTGCCCCAAACTCACTGACCCACCCCAAACACTGACCCCCCCAAACTCACTGACCCCCCCAAACACTGACCCCCCCAAACACTGACCCCCCAAACACACTGACCCCCCCAAACACTGACCCCCCCAAACACTGACCCCCCCAAACACTGACCCCCCAAACACACTGACCCCCCCAAACACTGACCCCCCAAACACACTGACCCACCCCAAACACTGACCCCCCCAAACTCACTGACCCCCCCAAACACTGACCCCCCCAAACACTGACCCCCCAAACACACTGACCCCCCCAAACACTGACCCCCCAAACACTGACCCCCCCAAACACTGACCCCCCCAAACTCACTGACCCCCCCAAACACTAACCCACTCCAAACACTGACCCCCCCAAACACTGACCCCCCCAAACACTGACCCCCCCAAACACTGACCCCCCCAAACACTGACCCCCCCAAACACTGACCCCCCAAACACACTGACCCCCCCAAACACTGACCTCCCCAAACACACTGACCCCCCCAAACACTGACCTGACCCAAACAGGCATGGCCAGTGGACAGTGATGGGGGAGTGGACAGTGGACAGTGATGGGGGGAGTGGACAGTGGACAGTGGACAGTGATAGGGGGAGTAGACAGTGGACAGTGGACAGTGATGGGGGAGTGGACAGTGGACACAGAGCTGTGTGATCATTGTGCAGTGGGCACAGAGCGAACCTGTGGTGCACACGGACCAGAGACAGCCTGTGGTGCGCACTGAGCTGTGTAATAATTGTGTGATGGGCATGCAGCTAGAGCCAGTGTTGTGCAGCAGGTATGGAAGCTTGTGCAGCTGGCACAGACCAGAGCCAGCGTTGTGCAGTGGGCACAGACTAGAGCCATTCCTGTGGTGGGCACAGACTGGAGTCAGCCTTGTGTAGCGGGCACAGAGCCAGCTGTGTGGGCATGGACTAGAGCCAGCCAAGTGGGCATGGACTAGCCAGCCGTGTGGGCATGGACTAGAGCCAGCCGTGTGGGCATGGACTAGCCAGCCATGTGGGCATGGACTAGAGCCAGCCATGTGGGCATGGACTAGAGCCAGCCATGTGGGCATGGACTAGAGCCAGCCGTGTGGGCATGGACTAGCCAGCCGTGTGATGGGCACAGACTAGAGCCAGCCGTGTGATGGGCATAGACGCAGCCGTCTGTAGTAGGTACGGGCTAGAGCCAGCCTGGGCAAGGGTGCCCCCTTCTGCTGAGGGTGGTGCAGGCCACTCGGCCCCTCAACCATCTTCTCTCCACTCAGTTGGATCACGACTGAGCTGAATCTTAATTCCACCTTCATTCTTTAACCTTCAACAACCAGCAGAACTCTCAGAGGTTTGAACGTGTAGCACAAGCTTGCCCTCTGGCACTTCCCTGCGTGTGCTTATACCGATCCAGAAGCCTCTTTAAATGCCACAAATAGGTCTGCGACTTTCTGTGCTCGACTTCCCGTTGGACAACACTATGGGAAAGGGGAGGAAGGGCTTTGGCATCGAGGACAATCCATGAAGCAGATCAGCACAGAGTGCTGGAGTAACTCAGCGGGTCAGGCAGCATCTGTGGAGAACATGGATAGGTGACGTTTCACAGAGTGCTGGAGTAACTCAGCGGGTCAGGCAGCATCTGTGGAGAGATGGAATGGGTGACGTTTCGTGTCGAGACCCTTCTTCAGACTCAAGGGAGGGGGAGGCATCGAGCTATGGAGGGGTAAAGTGAATTAGTCAGAGTGGGGGCAGCGAGAAGATGCTTGTCTCTGCTGTCCTGGCTGAGGCATGAGAGAAGGGTCTCGACCCGAAACGTCACCTATCCATGTTCCCCACAGATGCTGCCTGACCCGCTGAGTTACTCCAGCACTCTGAAACGTCACCTATCCATGTTCTCCACAGATGCTGCCTGACCCACTGAGTTACTCCAGCACTCTGTGAAACGTCACCTATCCATGTTCCCCACAGATGCTGCCTGACCCGCTGAGTTACAGTACTCCAGCATTTTGTGTCTACCTTCTGGCCAAGGTGTGAGTGGGCTCCCCAGGTACCCGCGGTGTGAGTGGGCCATTGTGCAGATGTCAGTGTTAGCTAGGCCTGGCATCGTTGGCACCACAGCCGAGCGTCGTAATTGGCATCCCGGTGCCAATTAAGCCAATCAAGGCCAATCAAGGAAGAAGCCTCTGGGAAGACAAGGAGGGGCAGGAGACTGCTGGAGCCTGCACCCCACTGACTGGCACAGAGCATCGATTGATTGCACGCCTTCCCCCCGGCCCTCTGCTGCTTGCATCTCTCTCAGCCTGGGGGTGGAATACACAGGGTGGAAATGAAGACTCATTGTGGTGAACCTCACCACCAGGAGGCCATGTGTAGATCAGACATCTCACACAGAGCTGTCAGCCTGGGAGTGGCCCGGGAAAACTCACCACAATTACAGCAGGGCGACGGATCCATTTACAAGCAAGTCCCTGGGTTCTCTGGTTACAGAGTCGTGCAGCAAGGAAACAAGCCCTTCGGCCCCACTTGCCCATGCCGACCAACAGGCCATCTACTGGTGTGGCCACATTTAGAGTAATGCGTTCGATTTTGGTCACCCACGTTAGAGGAAGGATGTTGTCAAGCTGGAGAGGGCGCGGAGAAGGTTTACGAGGATGTTGCCAGGACTCGGGGGTGTGAGCTACAGGGAGAGGTTGAGCAGGCTGGGTCTCTATCATCATCTATATCATCTATCTACAGCCGGAAACAGGCCTTTTCGGCCCTCCAAGTCCGTGCCGCCCAGTGATCCCCGCACATTAACACTATCCTACACCCACTAGGGACAATTTTTACATTTACCCAGCCAATTAACCTACATACCTGTACGTCTTTGGAGTGTGGGAGGAAACCGAAGATCTCGGAGAAAACCCACGCAGGTCACGGGGAGAACGTACAAACTCCTTACAGTGCAGCACCCGTAGTCAGGATCGAACCTGTGTCTCCGGCGCTGCATTCGCTGTAAAGCAGCAACTCTACCGCTGCGCTACCGTGCCGCCCTGGAGCGCAGAGTAAATGCACAGGGGTGGGTGAGCTGTGGGCACTGGGGGGTGTGACTGGGCACTGGGGGGTGTGACTGGGCACTGGGGGGTGTGACTGGGCACTGGGGGGTGTGACTGGGCACTGGGGGGTGTGACTGGGCACTGGGGGGTGTGACTGGGCACTGGGGGGTGGGACTGGGCACTGGGGGGTGTGACTGGGCACTGGGGGGTGGGTGAGCTGTGGGCAGTGAGTGGTGGGACTGGGCACTGGCGGGTGTGACTGGGCATTGGGGGGTGGGACTGGGCACTGGGGGGTGTGACTGGGCACTGGGGGGTGTGACTGGGCACTGGGGGGTGTGACTGGGCACTGGGGGGTGTGACTGGGCACTGGGGGGTGGGACTGGGCACTGGGGGGTGTGACTGGGCACTGGGGGGTGGGTGAGCTGTGGGCAGTGAGTGGTGGGACTGGGCACTGGGGGGTGGGACTGGGCACTGGGGGGTGGGACTGGGCGGTGGGTGCTGGGTGGTGAGTCGTGGGACTGGGTGGTGGAACAGGGCACTGGGCAGTGGGACTAGGGTGGGCACTGGGTGAGCTGTGGGTGCTGGGTGAGCTGTGGGTGCTGGGTGAGCTGTGGGTGCTGGGTGAGCTGTGGGTGCTGGGTGAGCTGTGGGTGCTGGGTGAGCTGTGGGTGCTGGGTGAGCTGTGGGTGCTGGGTGGGTGGTGGGACTGGGCGGTGAGTCGTGGGACTGGGTGTTGGGACTGGGCACTGGGTGGTGGGACTGGGCGGTGGGTGGGTGGTGGGCAGTGGGACCGGGTGGTGAGTCGTGGGACTGGGTGCTGGGTGGGCGGTGGGTGCTGGGTGAGCTGTGGGTGGGCGGTGGGGGGTGAAACTGGGTGCTGGGTGAGCTGTGGGTGGGTTGTAGGTGCTGGGTGAGCTGTGGGTGCTGGGTGAGTCATGGGACTGGGTGCTGGGTGAGTCATGGGACTGGGTGCTGGGTGAGTCATGGGTGCTGGGTGGGCTGTGGGTGGGTGGTGGGACTGGGCAGTGGGTGGGTGGTGGGCAGTGGGACAGGGTGGTGAGTCCTGGGTGCTGGGTGCTGGGTGAGTCGTGGGTGCTGGGTGAGTCGTGGGTGCTGGGTGAGCTGTGGGCAGTGGGACAGAGCTATAGTCTGTGAAGACAGTAGCTGGGAGTACAAAGGCCCAGCATATTATCAGTTCCAGGGACCTTTAAGCTAGAGTTTGGTCCTGACCTCCCATCTACCTCATTGGGACACGTGAACTTTCTTTAATCGGGCTTTATCGGACTTCCATGTTATGTTTTTGCAGTAAACGTTGTGCCGTTTATCCTTTATCTGTAAACAGTGTACGGCTTGATTGTAATCGTGTCTTTTCGTTGACTGGACAGCATGCAAACAAATGTTTTTCACTGTCGCTCGCTCGGTACAGGTGACAATAATAAACCCAACTAAACTAACTAAGGGCCCGGTTGAACATCTGATTGGAAAGCCAGCCCCTCTGACGGTGGTGCATAATCACAGGGGTTCCCACACCACCTTCCGTGGCCCCTGGAGAGGGATCGAGTGTAAAAGGACACAAACACACAGCATAATCTATAGCCTCCATCTACACCTCACGCTGCCTCGGCAAGGCCAGCAGCATCATCAAGGACCAGTCTCACCCCGATCACTCCCTCTCCTCCCCTCTCCCATCGGGGCAAGAGGTACAGAAGTGTGGAGACGCACACCTCCAGATTCAGGGACAGTTTCTTTCCGGCTGTTATCAGGCAACTGAACCGTCCTCTCACCAACTAGAGAGCGGTCCTGAACTACTATCTACCTCATTGGAGACCCTCGGACTATCCTTGATCAGACTTTGCTGGCTTCACCTTGCACTAAACGTTATTCCCTTATCGTGTGTTGTCTTTCCGCTGATTGGTTAGCGCGCAGCTAAAGCTTTTCACTGTACCTCGCTCGATACACGGGACAATGAACTAAACTGGATCATTAACTGAGCGGAAGTACACTGTGTGAAAGTACACTGGATCATTACCTGTGAAGTGCATGGTGTGTGGGTCTGACCTTGCCCTGTATTCCTCTTGCAGAACACGGATGACATTCTGGTGGCCTCGGCGGAGTGTCCGAGTGATGATGAGGACCTACAGGAGTGTGAGCCCAGTACGGGTGAGTGTGGTCACAGGGGGAAGTCCCGTCTGCCCAGCCGGCTCCATCCCATCCCTTTTCCTTTGTTGGTTATGCACCAGTGTCTGGCCTGTAGACATAGCACTCCCCTGCACTGGGGCTGCACAGACAGGTGCAGGTAGTCACGGCCCTGTGGGGCTGCACAGACATGCAGGCAGGTAGTCACAGCCCTGTGGGGCTGCACAGACATGCAGGCAGGTAGTCACTGCCCTGTGGGGCTGCACAGACATGCAGGCAGGCGGTCACAGCCCTGTGGGGCTGCACAGACAGGTGCAGGCAGGCGGTCACAGCCCTGTGGGGCTGCACAGACATGCAGGCAGGTAGTCACTGCCCTGTGGGGCTGCACAGACATGCAGGCAGGTAGTCACTGCCCTGTGGGGCTGCACAGACAGGTGCAGGTAGTCACGGCCCTGTGGGGCTGCACAGACATGCAGGCAGGTAGTCACAGCCCTGTGGGGCTGCACAGACATGCAGGCAGGTAGTCACAGCCCTGTGGGGCTGCACAGACAGGTGCAGGCAGGCGGTCACAGCCCTGTGGGGCTGCACAGACATGCAGGCAGGTAGTCACGGCCCTGTGGGGCTGCACAGACAGGTGCAGGCAGGCGGTCACAGCCCTGTGGGGCTGCACAGACAGGTGCAGGTAGTCACTGCCCTGTGGAGCTGCACAGACATGCAGGCAGGCAGTCACTGCCCTGTGGGGCTGCACAGACATGCAGGAGGCACTGCCCTGTGGAGCTGCACAGACATGCAGACAGGCAGTCACTGCCCTGTGGGGCTGCACAGACATGCAGGCAGGTAGTCACTGCCCTGTGGGGCTGCACAGACATGCAGGCAGGTAGTCACAGCCCTGTGGGGCTGCACAGACATGCAGGCAGGCACACACACACACACACACACACACACACACACACACACACACACACACACACACCACACACACACACACACACACACACACACACACACACACACACACACACACACACACACCACACACACACACACACACACACACACACACACACACACTCACTGAGACACTCACACTCACAGAAACACTGACATTGTATTATAATAAATATACAGAATCACAAAGTATGTACTGATAACTCAGTACAGACGTGTGCATCTTCTGTTGTGCACACACTCATGTATGTATTAAATATACAGGCATGCACACTAGGAAAAGGTTTAGCAGTCTGAAGAAGGGTTCTGACCAGAAAAGTCACCTATCCATGTTCTCCACAGATGCTGCCTGACCCGCTGAGTTACTCCAGCACTCTGTGAAACGTCACCTATCCATGTTCTCCACAGATGCTGCCTGACCCGCTGAGTTACTCCAGCACTTGGTGTATCTTCAGGAAAAGGCTTAGGTACCACTCGGCCCCTCCAACATGCCGTGCCCTTTTGTCATGATCATGTGACCTCCGTTCCATGTCCTTATTGATCTACGGAGATCAACCATTTCCTGTATCCAGCAGCTCAGCTTTAAAACACAACTCAAAATCTTTGCTTCCACCATCCTCGACAAGCTCCAAACGCTCTCTATCCTCTGAACAAAAAGGTTGGCTTGGATCTTATGTTTTGAAGCAGTGTCTGGTTTTAGAGTCTCCCACAGATAAAAAAAACATCCTCTCCACACCCACCCTGTTGGAACCTCGAACTCTTCAATCTAATCTCCTCCCTAAAGTCCAGCAACGATAAGCTAAGTCCGTCCAACCTCTATCATAGGCCAAGCCTGTCCAACCTCCATCATAGGCCAAGCCTGTCTAACCTCTGTCATAAGCCAAGCCTGTCCAACCTCTATCATAAGCCAAGCCTGTCCAACCTCCATCATAAGCCAAGCCTGTCCAACCTCCATCATAAACCAAGCCTGTCCACCTCCATCACAAGCCAAGCCTGTCCACCCTCCGTCATAAACCAAGCCTGTCCAACCTCCATCATAGGCCAAGCCTGTCCAACCTCTATCACAAGCCAAGCCTGTCCAACCTCCATCATAGGCCAAGCCTGTGCAACCTCTGTCATAAGCCAAGCCTGTCCAACCTCCATCATAAGCCAAGCCTGTCCAACCTCCATCATAAACCAAGCCTGTCCACCTCCATCACAAGCCAAGCCTGTCCAACCTCTATCATAAGCCAAGCCTGTCCAACCTCCATCATAAGCCAAGCCGGTCCAACCTCCATCATAAGCCAAGCCTGTCCAACCTCTATCATAAGCCAAGCCGGTCCAAACTCTATCATAAGCCAAGCCGGTCCAAACTCTCCTCCAAAGACAACCCTCCCCCACCTATTAAAACTGACCTGAACTGCTTGCAATAATAAATAAGGAACTATTACTGTATGGAATTTCTAGTTGAAGTCGTGTTGCAGTTGAATAAGACGTTGGTGAGGCCGCATTTAGAATATTGTGTTCAGTTCTGGGCACCATGATATATGAAAGATGTTGTCAAGCTGGAAAGTGTACAGAGAAGATTTACGAGGATGTTGCCAGGACTAGAGGGTGTGAGCTACAGGGAGAGGTTGAGCAGGCTGGGACTCTACTCCTTGGAGCGCAGGAGGATGAGGGATGATCTTATAGGGGTGTATAAAATCATGAGAGGAATAGATCGGGTAGATGTGCAGAGTCTCTTGCCCAGAGTAGGGGAATCGAGGACCAGAGGACACAGGTTTAAGGTGAAGGAGGAAAGATTTAATATGAATCTGAGGGGTAACTTTTTCTCACAAAGGGTGTATGGAACAATAGACAATAGGTACAGGAGGAGGCCATTCGGCCCTTCGTGCCAGCACCACCATTCAATGTGATCATGGCTGATCATTCTCAATCAGTACCCCGTTCCTGCCTTCTCCCCATACCCCCTGACTCCGCTATCCTTAAGAGCTCTATCTAGCTCTCTCTTGAATGCATTCAGAGAATTGGCCTCCACTGCCTTCTGAGGCAGAGAATTCCACAGATTTACAACTCTCTGACTGAAAAAGTTTTTCCTCATCTCCGTTCTAAATGGCCAACCCCTTATTCTTAAACTGTGGCCCCTGGTTCTGGACTCCCCCAACATTGGGAACATGTTTCCTGCCTCTAACGTGTCCAACCCCTTAATAATCTTATATGTTTCGATAAGATTCCCTCTCATCCTTCTAAATTCCAGTGTGTACAAGCCTAGTCGCTCCAGTCTTTCAACATACGATAGTCCCGCCATTCCAGGAATTAACCTGGTAAAATAAGAAAATAACTGCAGATGCTGGTACAAATCGAAGGTATTTATTCACAAAGTGCTGGAGTAACTCAGCAGGTCGGGCAGCATCTCGGGAGAGAAGGAATGGGCGACGTTTTGGGTCGAGACCCTTCTTCAGTCTGAAGAAGGGTCTCAACCCGAAACATCACCCATTCCTTCTCTCCCGAGATGCTGCCCGACCTGTTGAGTTACTCCAGCACTTTGTGAATAAATATTAACCCAGTAAACCTACGCTGCACGCCCTCAACAGCAAGAATATCCATTCTCAAATTTGGAGACCAAAACTGCACACAGTACTCCAGGTGCGGTCTCACTAGGGCCCTGTACAACTGCAGAAGGATCTCTTTGCTCCTATACTCAACTCCTCTTGTTATGAAGGCCAACATTCCATTGGCTTTCTTCACTGCCTGCTGTACCTGCATGCTTCCTTTCATTGACTGATGCACTAGGACACCCAGATCTCGTTGTACGTCCCCTTTTCCTAACGTGACACCATTCAGATAATAATCTGTCTTCCTATTCTTACCACCAAAGTGAATAACCTCACACTTATCCACATTAAACTGCATCTGCCATGCATCCGCCCACTCACACAACCTGTCCAAGTCACCCTGCAACCTCATAGCATCTTCCTCACAGCTCACACTGCCACCCAGCTTTGTATCATCTGCAAATTTGCTAATGGTACTTTTAATCCCTTCATCCAAGTCATTAATGTATATTGTAAATAGCTGCGGTCCCAGCACCGAGCCTTGCGGTACCCCACTAGTCACTGCCTGCCATTCTGAAAGGGACCCATTTATCCCCACTCTTTGCTTTCTGTCTGTCAACCAATTTTCTATCCATGTCAGTACCCTACCTCCAATACCATGTGCTCTAATTTTGCCCACTAGTCTCCTATGTGGGACCTTGTCGAAGGCTTTCTGAAACGAGCTGCCAGAGGAGGTAGTTGAGGCTGGGACTATCCCATCGTTTAAGAAACAGTGTGACAGGTACATGGATAGGACAGGTTTGGAGGGATATGGGCCAAACCTCAAAGTAACATAAATGAGGTGAGCGGGGATGGATATTGTAAATGGAGGAAAACGCAGGAAAAAAAAAATTTCTTGTCTAATCGAGGATGTTTGCAGAGTGAAAATCAGAGGGAAAGGGATATCTTTGGGCATTACATGTAAACGGGCAGATTAGAGCAATCGATGAGGAGACCAAACAAACTGACTGGTTATTGTTGAGGTAATTGAATACAAAAACAGAGAGGTTGTGCTTTGTTTACATGAGGCATGGCCGAGATTTAGTCATAGAGTGATACAGTGTGGAAACAGGCCCTTCATCCCAACTTGCCCACACCGGCCAACATGTCCCAGCTACACTAGTCCCACCTGCCCGCGTTTGGTCCATATCCCTCCAAACCAGACCTATCCATGTACCTGTCTAACTGCTTCTTAAGGGCGGCACGGTGGCGCAGCGGTAGAGTTGCCGCCTTACAGCGAATGCAGCGCCCGAGACTCAGAGACTACGGGCGCCGTCTGTACGGAGTTTGTACGTTCTCCCCGTGACCTGCGTGGGTTTTCTCCGAGATATCGGTTTCCTCCCACACTCCAAAGACGTACAGGTATGTAGGTTAATTGGCTGGGCAAATGTTTAAAAAAAAATTGTTCCTAGTATGTGTAGGATAGTGTTAATGTGCGGGGATCGCTGGGCGGCACGGACCCGGTGGGCCGAAGGGCCTGTTTCCACGCTGTATCTCTAAATCTAAATCTAAAATATTCCGATAGTCCCTGCCTCAACTACCTCCTCTGGCAGCTCGTTCCATACACCCACCCATACACTGTGTGATAAAGTTACCCCTCAGATTCCTATTAAACCCTTTCCCCTTCACCTTCTGTTGTCTGGTGCTCGATTCACCTCCTCTGGGCAAGAGACTCTGTGCATCTACCTGATGCTTATTTCCTCAACCATTTCATTGCTCCCCGGTTTGTCCAGTTTCTCTCTCTGCCCGTCACCCTCTGTCCTACCCTCTCTACAAAGGACCCTCTGTCCTAAACCAGCTTTCCTTGTCTTATTCTACATCGTCTTTCCTTAACGATTTCTTGATCATCTTGTGCGGAATTCTAAAGTGTGCACAATTCTCAATCCCACTTTATAAGCCTCTTACCTGGGTTTAAAGCTATCTCTAAGTTCCCCTGTTAGCCATGGACAGTATGTTTTTCCCATTGAGTTTTGTGCCTTAAAGGAACACTATTCCCGTAATCTATTCATTATTTCTCTGTGCTAGACCTTGCCTCTGAACAATGCATTCTTCCCAATCAGCAACAAACAGCCACATACCCTCAATAGTTTCCCTTGTTTACATTTAAGTCTGTTGGTTTTGCATTTAATTACACGCCAAATCTATTTGTTGATGTATTAATTAACTGTTATTTTACACAATGAGCGATTTTTATTTTAATATAATTCTGCGACTTTCCCCACTAGTTCTGCGTTATTCTAAACCACGAGGGCAGGCAGAGTTTAACATTCAGCAGAAGTTCTTCACTGCTCCAGCCTCCTCTCCTTGTAACCTCTCATGGAGAGACTTCCTTAGGAAGGGGACCAGGAGGAATTTCTTTAGCCAGAGTGATAGAGTGATACAGCGTGGAAACAGGCCCTTTGGTCCACTTGCCCACACCAGCCAACATGACCCAGCTAGACTAGTCCCACCTGCCCGCGTTTGGCCCATATCCCTCCAAACCTGTCCTATCCATGTACCTGTCTAACTGTTCCTTAAACGTTAGGATAGTCCCAGCCTCAACTACCTCCTCCAGCAGCTCGTTCCATACACCCACCACCCTCTGTGTGAAAAGGTTACCCCTCGGATTCCTATTAAATCTTTTCCCCGTCACCTTAAACCTATGTCCTCTGGTCCTTGATTCACCTACTCTGGGCAAGAGACTTTGTGCATTTGTGCAGGGGGTGGTGAATCTGTGGGATTCTTTGCCACAGAAGGCTGTGGAGGCCATCAATGTCAATGGATATGTTTAAGGCAGAGATAGATAGATTCTTGATCAGTGCGGGTGTCAGGGGTTGTGGGGAGAAGGCAGGAGAATGGGGTTAGGAGGGAGAGATAGATCAGCCATGATTGAATGGCGGAGTAGACTTGATGGGCCGAATGGCCTAATTCTGCTCTTGTCCTTTATGACCTTGTGGCTAGAATTGGCCAACTACCCCACCCTGTCACCACGGGACTGAAGCTTGTGCTCAGAGGACTAGTGTGCTGCAACGTGGAAGCACACACATACACACACTCACGTGTGCACACACATGCACGCAGGTACACACAAGTACTCAGGCACACATATGTGCTGACACATGTGCACAAACGCCCACACGTGTACACATGCACACACAAATGCACGCACATACACAAAAAGGTGGCATGGCATCAAGTGTGCCCAACCTTAATGTGTGGGAAAGAACTACAAATGCTTGTTACTCCAGCATTCTGTGTCTGCCATCGTGCCCAACCCTAACCCTGGAGGCGTTTCTGGGACTGAGCATGAGGAGGGCAGGTGGCAGCTCTGGCAGATAGTATTAAGGAAAATCCAAAGAGGTTATATGTGCATTAAGGGAAGGAAGGTGACTAGAGAGGGAATAGGGCCCCTCAGAAACCAAAGCAGTCACCTCTGTGTGGAGCCACAGGAGATGGGTAATGTCCTCAGAGTATGTCTTCTCTGTTTCTACCGTGGAGAAAGACATGTAGACGGGGGAGTTTGGGACAGTTAATGAAGATGTCTTGAGGACAATGTATCATGGTTGGGGAGGTGCTGAATGACCTAAATCGCCAGGGCTGATCAGATATATCCAAGGGCACTGTGGGGAGCTGGAGATTAAATTGCAGGAGCCGTGGCTGAGATTTATGAATCATCATTAGACATGGTGAGGTACCTGAGGACTGGAGGGTGGCTAATGTTGTGCCTCTATTTAAGGAGGGCTTCAAGGAAAAGCCTGGGAACTATAGACCAGCGAGCCTAACATCTGTGGTAGGCAAGTTACCGGAGAGGATTCTGAGGGATTAAATATACGTGCATTTGGATGGACAGGCTGATTAGGGTTTGTAAGTGGGAGAGTTTTGAAGAAGTAACCAAAAAGGTTGATGAGGGCAAACTCAGAGACATTGTCTATCCACAGGTAATTGATAAGGTTCCACATGGTGGGCTGCTCTTGAAGGTTAGATCATAGAGAATTGGCTAAAGAAGGTTCGGGACCCAAAAAGTCACGTATCCATGTTCTCCAAAAATACTGCCTGACCCACTGAGTTGCTACAGCACTTTATGTCTTTTTTGTGCAAATGAACACCCTTTTTTCTAGAGAATTGGCCACATAGAGGCCGAGGGTAATGGTGGAAGGTTGTTTATCGGACTGGAGGCCTGTGACTAATCGTCAGGGATCAGTGCTGGGCCCATTGCTGTTTGTGGTTTATACCAGCGATTTGGATGAGAATGTTCAAGGCATGATTAGCGAGCTTTCAGGTGACACAAAAGTGGGGGGTATTGTAGCTAGCGAAGACGGTTATCAAAAATTACACCAGGATCTTGATCATCCGGGCAAGGTGTTGAGGAATGGTTAAATGGTCAAAGCAGGGCAGGACCTGAAGAGTGAATGGCAGGGTCCTGTTGATGGGCAGAGCGATCGAGGAGTGCAGGTATGTAGTTCCCTGAACTATACACTCATCATTATAGAACACAACACTGTCACACTGAAACATACACATCATGACATTAATGTGACAGTTATTTACACACAAACACTCACACACACACACACACACACACACACACACACACACACACACACACACACACACACACACACACACACACACACACACACACACACACACACACACACACACACACACACACACACACTCTCTCACACACACACTCACACTCTCACACACACACACACACACTCTCTCACACACACACTCACACACTCACACACACACACACACACACACACACACACACACTCACACACACATGCACACTCACACATACACTCACACACACACTCTCTCACACACACACTCTCACACACACACACACTCTCTCTCACACACTCACAAACACACACACACACTCACATTCTCACACACACACACACACACACACACACACACACACACACACACACACACATACACACTCACTCACACACTCTCACACACACACTCGTACACACACTCACACACACACACACACATGCACACTCACACACTCTCTCACACACACACTCACACACACACTCACATTCTCACACACTCACACACACACACACTCACACACACACACATACACACTCACACACACACTCTCACACACACTCTCACACACACACACACTCACACACACTCTCACACACATGCACACATGCACACACACACACTCTCACACTCACACACACACACACACACACACACACTTTGTATTATATATGCGCACCAATCTATATTTTCAATATCAACACCTTTTATTCTGTGTACACGTTCCTGATCTCTGCATAATGTACACAAGGATCTTGTGGAACACTAACTGTACAATGTGCACAATACACTGTTACTGTACACAGAACCAATGCTTCACAATATGTCATACACACAGTACTATACTCCCATAGTGTACCATGTACACAAATGTAATCTTCCCCTTATACTATATAATATAAATAGGACCAGACAAGCACTCGGCATTGAGGACAGTATCAAAACCTTCTAGAGTTGTAAAGATACAGCACAAAAACAGGCCCTTCGGCCCACAGATTCTGTGCCAACCATCCCATTTTGTTCTCCTACAGTCCCATCAGCCTGAACCAGAGAGGTAACTTTTCCACACAGAGGGTGGTGGGTGTATGGAACGAGCTGCCGGGGGAGGTAGTTGGGGCAGGTGGGACTAGTGTAGTAGATGAGGGCCAAACACAGGCAGGTGGGACTAGTGTAGTAGATGAGGGTCAAACACAGGCAGGTGGGACTAGTGTAGTAGATGAGGGTCAAACACAGGCAGGTGGGACTAGTGTAGTAGATGAGGGTCAAACACAGGCAGGTGGGACTAGTGTAGTAGATGAGGGTCAAACACAGGCAGGTGGGACTAGTGTAGTAGATGAGGGCCAAACACAGGCAGGTGGGACTAGTGTAGTAGATGAGGGCCAAACACAGGCAGGTGGGACTAGTGTAGTAGATGAGGGCCAAACACAGGCAGGTGGGACTAGTGTAGTAGATGAGGGCCAAACACAGGCAGGTGGGACTAGTGTAGTAGATGAGGGCCAAACACAGGCAGGTGGGACTAGTGTAGTAGATGAGGGCCAAACACAGGCAGGTGGGACTAGTGTAGTAGATGAGGGCCAAACACAGGCAGGTGGGACTAGTGTAGTAGATGAGGGCCAAACACAGGCAGGTGGGACTAGTGTAGTAGATGAGGGCCAAACACAGGCAGGTGGGACTAGTGTAGTAGATGAGGGCCAAACACAGGCAGGTGGGACTAGTGTAGTAGATGAGGGCCAAACACAGGCAGGTGGGACTAGTGTAGTAGATGAGGGCCAAACACAGGCAGGTGGGACTAGTGTAGTAGATGAGGGCCAAACACAGGCAGGTGGGACTAGTGTAGTAGATGAGGGCCAAACACAGGCAGGTGGGAATAGTGTAGTAGATGAGGGCCAAACACAGGCAGGTGGGACTAGTGTAGTAGATGAGGGCCAAACACAGGCAGGTGGGACTAGTGTAGTAGATGAGGGCCAAACACAGGCAGGTGGGACTAGTGTAGTAGATGAGGGCCAAACACAGGCAGGTGGGACTAGTGTAGTAGATGAGGGCCAAACACAGGCAGGTGGGACTAGTGTAGTAGATGAGGGCCAGACACAGGCAGGTGGGACTAGTGTAGTAGATGAGGGCCAAACACAGGCAGGTGGGAATAGTGTAGTAGATGAGGGCCAAACACAGGCAGGTGGGACTAGTGTAGTAGATGAGGGCCAAACACAGGCAGGTGGGACTAGTGTAGTAGATGAGGGCCAAACACAGGCAGGTGGGACTAGTGTAGTAGATGAGGGCCAAACACAGGCAGGTGGGACTAGTGTAGTAGATGAGGGCCAAACACAGGCAGGTGGGACTAGTGTAGTAGATGAGGGCCAAACACAGGCAGGTGGGAATAGTGTAGTAGATGAGGGCCAAACACAGGCAGGTGGGACTAGTGTAGTAGATGAGGGCCAAACACAGGCAGGTGGGACTAGTGTAGTAGATGAGGGCCAAACACAGGCAGGTGGGACTAGTGTAGTAGATGAGGCATGTTGGCTGGCATGGGCAATCTGGGCCGAGAGGCCTGTCTCCACACGGTTTGACTACGGCCCTAAATGCTTTCAGAGTGCAATCTGAACAGAAGTATCACCATACTTGGCATGATGGGGCACCTCCAACCTGTAATCTGAGACATCACACACAGAGAAAGTAACTTTGTGTTACTTCCAAGCCTCCTGTCTGAAGTCTCACGCGTTACCGTTTGTTACACAATATTTGCAGCAAGATTTGTCTGCATTACATTGCTATGACCTAGATTACACGTATCATTATATAATGCATATCGTATCCCACACACTGACTCCTCAATCATGCCATTTATTCACAAAATGCCGGAGTAACTCAGCAGGTCAGGCAGCATCTCAGGAGAGAAGGAATGGGTGACGTTTCGGGTCGAGACCCTTCTTCAGACTGATGTCAGGGGGGCGGGACAAAGTAAGGATATAGGTGGAGACAGGAAGATAGAGGGAGATCTGGGAAGGAGGAGGGGAAGAGAGGGACAGAGGAACTATCTAAAGTTGGAGAAGTCGATGTTCATACCGCTGGGCTGCAAGCTGCCCAAGCAAAATATGAGGTGCTGTTCCTCCAATTTCCGGTGGGCCTCACTATGGCACTGGAGGAGGCCCATGACAGAAAGGTCAGACTGGGAGTGGGAGGGGGAGTTGAAGTGCTCGGCCACCAGGAGATCAGTTTGGCCAACGCGGACCGAGCGCAGGTGTTCAGCGAAGCGATCGCCGAGCCTGCGTTTGGTGTCGCTGATGTAAATAAGTTGACATCCAGAGCAGCGGATGCAATAGATGAGGTTGGAAGAGGTGCAGGTGAACCTCTGTCTCACCTGGAAAGACTGTTTGGGTCCTTGGATGGAGTTGAGGGGGGAGGTAAAGGGACAGGTGTTGCATCTCGTGCGGTTGCAAGGGGAAAGTGCCCAGGGTTGGGGTAGTTTGGGTAGGAAGGGACGAGTGGACCAGGGAGTTACGGAGGGAACGGTCTCTGCGGAACGCAGAAAGGGGAGGGGATGGGAAGATATGGCCAGTGGTGGGGTCCCATTGTAGGTGACGGAAATGTTGGTGGATGATATGTTGGATCCGCTGGCTGGTGGGGTGGAAGGTGAGAACGAGGGGGATCCTGTCCTTGTTGCGAGTGGGGGGAGGGGGAGTAAGAGTGGAGCTGCGGGATGTAGAAGAGACCCTAGTGAGAGCCTCATCTATAATGGGGGAGGGGAAGCCCCGTTTTCTGAAGAATGAGGACATCTCTGAAGCCCTAGTGTGAAACACCTCATCCCGGGCGCAGATGCGGCGTAGACAGAGGAATTGGGAGTAGGGGATAGACTTTTTGCAGGGGACCGGGTGGGAAGAAGTGTAGTCCAAATAGCTGTGCGAGTCGGTGGGTTTATAGTAAATGTCAGTCACTAGTCTGTCTCCTGTGATGGAGATGGTGAGGTCCAGAAACGGGAGGGAGATATCGGAGATAGTCCAGGTATATTTAAGGGCAGGATGGAAATTGGAAGTGAAGTGTATGAGGTCAGTGAGTTCTGCATGGGTGCAAGAGGTAGCACCAATGCAGTCGTCGATGTACCGGAGTACAGAACTGACAACATTACAATTAAAACACAAAGTACTTGTGCTAAACACCAGGATCAGCACTCAACCAAGAACACCAAGCCCAGAGCCCAAGTGCCATCCACAGATTGTACCAACGTCTGCTCACGACAACTGCACCTATTGTCTATTGTCAATAACTAACTCCATATGCAATAATCAGCTACCTACATAAGCACATTAAAAAAATGATCGTGTAGGTTGTTGTATTTTGCAAAACGTGGATGATCACATTCTTCACACAACATGAAACACGTGACAACATGCTGTAGAGACCTGTGTCACCAGAGTTTATACTGGTACGGTTACACAATGACCCAGTGACGTGTGGCTGTGGAGGCCACAAGTCAGTGGATAGTTTTAAGGCAGAGATAGATAGATTCCTCACTAGTACGGGTGTCAGGGGTTATGGGGAGAAGGCAGGAGAATGGGGTTAGGAGGGAGAGATAGATCAGCCATGGCGGAGTGGACTCGATGGGCCGAATGGCCTAATTCTGCTCCTATCGCTGATGATCTTATGAACATGTGAATTTGCAGAGGTTGACTGGCAGAGGTTGATTGCGGGTCAAGGGGGGCCTGGCAAGTGGGAGAATTGATGAGACAGGAAGATGCAAAGCCAAGCAGGTTCCTGCGAGAGTGAAGGGCAAGACTGGCTGGGGTAGAGGGGCCTGGTACACAAGGGGTAGTTGAGGCTCGGGGCAGGAAAGAGGAGGCAATGGTCAGGGGTAGGCAGCTGGGATCAAATCACTCCCTGGAGGGTAAAAGACTCTGTGCATTCTCTGTGAGGACAATCAGGAACCAGCGGACGGAGGTTTAAAGTGAGACGGGAAAGAGTTAATTAGGAACCTGAGGGGTAGGTTTTTCTCACAGAGGCTGGTGGGTGTGTGGAACGAGCTGCCACAGGAGGTAGTTGAGGCAGGGACTATGCCTCAATAGATATTGAGGGACTATGCCTCAAGAGATATTTGAATAGGTACATGGACAGGACAGGTTTAGAGGGATATGGGCCAAACACAGACAGATGGGACACTTATGAGGGGTAGGAGGAGGGCAAATAGGGGACATGGAATAGTTTGGGCAAATCAGGTAAAGGAGAATCCTAGAGATTTTATATTAAGAGCAAAAGTGTAGGTGGGAAGTGAAGAGGTCCCTTTATGGATCAACGTATCGGCCACATGTGAAGCCACAGGAGATGAGAATGTGTTGAATATTCCTCACCTGGATTCACCAGGAAGAAGGTCGTGGAGCTCGGGAATTCAGGGGAATTAATGTCCACCTCACAAAAGAGGGGTTGCTAGTGGTTTGAAAGCGTTTAAAGACATTCTAGCCTTAGAGGGAGTACAGAGAAGGTTCACCAGATTGATCCCTGGGATGGCAGGACTTTCATATGAAGAAAGACTGGATAGACTGGGCTTGTACTCGCTGGAATTTAGAAGACTGTGGGGGGATCTTATAGAAACATATAAAATTCTTAAGGGGTTGGAGAGGCTAGATGCAGGAAGATTGTTCCCGATGTTGGGGAAGTCCAGAACCAGGGGTCACAGCTTAAGGATAAGGGGGAAGTCTTTTAGGACCAAGATGAGAAAACATTTCTTCACACAGAGTGGTGAGTCTGTGGAATTCTCTGCCACAGAAGGTAGTCGAGGCCAGTTCATTGGCTATATTTAAGAGGGAGTTAGATGTGGCCCTTGTGGCTAAAGGGATCAGGGGGTATGGAGAGAAGGCAGGTACAGGATACTGAGCTGGATGATCAGCCATGATCATATTGAATGGCGGTGCAGGCTCGAAGGGCCGAATGGCCTACTCCTGCACCTATTTTCTATGTTTCTATGGAACAGGACAGGCCACTTGAGCCATGCTATAGGATCACAACCGTCCCAACATTCCCCAACTCTCCCAGTCTTTGCAGGGGCAGCAAAGCTCAGCAATAATGTCCACTCTGCCACCATGGCACCAGTAATGCCCACTCTGCCACCATGGCACCAGTAATGCCCACTATCACACACCAGTAATGCCCACTATCACACACCAGTAATGCCCACTATCATGTACCAGTAATGCCCACTCTGGCACCAGTAATGCCCACTCTGGTACCAGTAATGCCCACTATCATGTACCAGTAATGCCCACTCTGGCACCAGTAATGCCCACTCTGGTACCAGTAATGCCCACTATCACACTCCAGTAATGCCCACTATCATGTACCAGTAATGCCCACTCTGGCACCAGTAATGCCCACTCTGGCACCAGTAATGCCCACTCTGGTACCAGTAATGCCCACTATCACACACCAGTAATGCCCACTCTGGTACCAGTAATGCCCACTATCACACTCCAGTTATGCCCACCCTTCCACCAGTGATGCCCACTCTGGCACCAGTAATGCCCACTATCATGCACCAGTAATGCCCACTCTGGCACCAGTAATGCCCACTCTGGCACCAGTAATGCCCACTCTGGCACCAGTAATGCCCACTCTGGTACCAGTAATGCCCACTATCATGTACCAGTAATGCCCACTCTGGTACCAGTAATGCCCACTATCATGTACCAGTAATGCCCACTCTGGTACCAGTAATACCCTCTATCACACTGCAGTTATGCCCACCCTGCCACCAGTGATGCCCACTCTGCCATCCTGGCACCAGTAGAGTGATTCAGCGCAGAAACAGGCCATTCGGCCCAACTTGCCTGCACCAACCAACATGTCCCATCTTCGTTAGTCCCAACTGCTTGCATTTGGTCCGTCTATATACTAAAACTCTCGTTTGTTATCTTGTTTGTGACTGAACTTCAGCCAAAACGGTACACGATGGCGTGACAATTGTAGGCCCACCTTACTCACCATTGTCACTTTAGTGATCATGCAAGTAAACCTGCGAGATGCGATAGTCCCTGCCTCAACGATTTCCCCAGGCAGCTTGTTTCATACACCCACCACCCTCTGTGTGAAAAGGTCACACCTCTCGGGTTCCTATTAAATCTTTCCCCCTTCACCTGAAATGTATGACCTTTGGTTCTGGATTCCCCTACTGTGGATAAGAGACTATGTGTCTACACAGACTGTTCCACTCTATTACAGTATCCCAAAGTAATGCTCACCAATGTTGCAGTATTGCCCATTGTGCCATCTTGGCACCAGTAATGCCCTGTGTAGTGCCCAGTGTAATGCTCAGTGCAGTGCCCAGTGCAGTGCCCAGTGTAATGCCCATTGCAGTGCCCAGTGTAATGCCCAGTGCAGTGCCCATTGTGATGCCAGCGTAATGCCCAGTGCAGTGCCCAGTGTAATGCCCAGTGTAGTGCCCAGCGTAATGCCCAGTGCAGTGCCCAGTGTAATGCCCAGTGTAGTGCCCAGTGTAATGCCCAGTGCAGTGCCCAGTGCAGTGCCCAGTATAGTGCTCATTGCAGTGCCAAGTGTAACACCAGAATAATGCCCAGTGTAGTGCCCAGTGTAGGGCTTAGTGCAGTGCCCAGTGTAACACCAGAATAATGCCCAGTGTAGTGCCCAGTGTAACGCCCAGTGTAATGCCCAGTGTAATCCCAGTATAATGCCCAGTGTAGTGCTCAGTGCAGTGCCCAGTGTAACACCAGAATAATGCCCAGTGTAATCCCAGTGTAGTGCCCAGTGTAATGCCCATTGCAGTGCCCAAATGCAGTGCCCAGTGTAGTGCCCAGTGTAATCCCAGTGTAGTGCCCAGTGTAATGCCCAGTGTAATGCCCAGTGTAATCCCAGTATAACGCCCAGTGTAGTGCCCAGTGTAGTGCTCAGTGCAGTGCCCAGTGTAGTGCCCAGTGTAGTGCCCAGTGTAATGCCCAGTGTAATGCTCAGTGCAGTGCCCAGTATAATGCCCAGTGTAGTGCCCAGTGTAGTGCCCAGTGTAATGCCCATTGCAGTGCCCAGTGTAATGCCCAGTGCAGTGCCCATTGTGATGCCAGCGTAATGCCCAGTGCAGTGCCCAGTGTAATGCCCAGTGTAGTGCCCAGCGTAATGCCCAGTGCAGTGCCCAGTGTAATGCCCAGTGTAATCCCAGTATAACGCCCAGTGTAGTGCCCAGTGTAGTGCTCAGTGCAGTGCCCAGTGTAGTGCCCAGTGTAGTGCCCAGTGTAATGCCCAGTGTAATGCTCAGTGCAGTGCCCAGTATAATGCCCAGTGTACTGCCCAGTGTAGTGCCCAGTGTAATGCCCAGTGCAGTGCCCAGTGTAATGCCTAGTGTAGTGCCCAGCGTAATGCCCAGTGCAGTGCCCAGTGTAATGCCCAGTGTAGTGCCCAGTGTAATGCCCAGTGCAGTGCCCAGTGCAGTGCCCAGTATAGTGCTCATTGCAGTGCCAAGTGTAACACCAGAATAATGCCCAGTGTAGTGCCCAGTGTAATCCCAGTATAATGCCCAGTGTAGGGCTTAGTGCAGTGCCCAGTGTAACACCAGAATAATGCCCAGTGTAGTGCCCAGTGTAACGCCCAGTGTAATGCCCAGTGTAATCCCAGTATAATGCCCAGTGTAGTGCTCAGTGCAGTGCCCAGTGTAACACCAGAATAATGCCCAGTGTAATCCCAGTGTAGTGCCCAGTGTAATGCCCATTGCAGTGCCCAAATGCAGTGCCCAGTGTAGTGCCCAGTGTAATCCCAGTGTAGTGCCCAGTGTAACGCCCAGTGTAATGCCCAGTGTAATCCCAGTATAACGCCCAGTGTAGTGCCCAGTGTAGTGCTCAGTGCAGTGCCCAGTGTAGTGCCCAGTGTAGTGCCCAGTGTAATGCCCAGTGTAATGCTCAGTGCAGTGCCCAGTATAATGCCCAGTGTAGTGCCCAGTGTAGTGCCCAGTGTAATGCCCAGTGTAGTGCCCAGTGTAGTGCCCAGTGTAGTGCCCAGTGTAGTGCCCAGTGTAACACCAGTGTAGTGCCCAGTGTAGTGCCCAGTGTAGTGCCCAGTGTAATCACCATGACCAGAGTCCCAGTTCCATTGGTATATTTATCACGGGCCATTCTATCCAATAATCATAGTGGGCCACGTAACAAAGATTTCTCAGCCAATTTAATAACGTTCTCAATCACAGAAGTAATAAAGCCATCGTGTGGTGCGTTCCCAGCCACAAATCTAATAAACCTGTCTGTGTTATCTAATAATTCTGAGCTCCCAGCATGTAACTCAATGGTTCCCATTTAATATCAGCTGCCGTCTTAAGTAGTTCAATAACAGCACCATGAATATTGATCTTTTTCAAAAGACTGCTTGTTCGGAAGGCAAGGGGAGTTCTGATGAGACCTTGACCAAGTCATGCGTTCCTTAGAGAGAACTTGCAGATCGAGTTTTATTTAGTTGTAGATTTAGAGATACAGCATGGAAACAGGCTCTTTGGCCCACCGGTCCACACCGACCATCGATCACCCCGTACACTAGTCCTATGTTAGCCCACTTTCCCATCCAGTGCCAACACACGAGGGGCAATTTACAGAAGCCAATTAACCTACAAACCTGTGTAGGAAGGAACTGCAGATGCTGCTTTAAACTGAAGATAGACATAGGTTGTTGGAGTAACTCAGCGGGACAGGCAGCATCTCTGGAGAGAAGGAATGGGTGGCGTTTCTGGGTTGAGACCCTTCTTCAGAAGAAGAGTCTCGATCCGAAACGTCATCCATTCCTTCTCTCCAGAGATGCTGCTTGTCCCGCTGAGTTACTCCAACAACCTATGTCTATCTTCAGTTTAAAGCAGCAGCTGCAGTTCCTTCCTACACATGTACCTGTCCAAGTGTCTTTTAAATGTGGTTATAGTCCCTGCCTCAACTACCTCCTCCGGCACCTCGTTCCACACATCCACCAGCCTCTGTGTGGAAATGTTGTCCCTCAGGTTCCTATTAAATCTTTCCTCTCTCACTTTAAACCTATGTCCACTGGTTCTTGATCCCCCTACTCTGGGTAAAAGACTGGGTGCATTCTCCTTCTGGGAGAAATCAAGTTAGGTAGATGTTGGGACAAAGACCAGAGATGAAAGTAGGAGATGTGAGATAGAGTTGCAAATTGTGAAGCCAGAGGAAGGAATATAGGATGAGGGGGAGAGGGAAGAGAGAAAGGTGTCTTGGTTGAATGGCAGAGTGGACTCGATGGGCTGAATGGCCTCATTGTGTTCTTATGTATATGGTCATGGGTGCTGTTCCAGCTGGGACACAGGGGAGGGGGGAGGTGATACAGGTTACACAAATTGGAGCATTCAGTGTTCATGCCGTTGGGGGTTATATCTGGTCAGGCAACGGTACTGTGTATGGAGGGAATGCACGATGTTTAATGGATTGTTGACAGCTGGAACATCTGTGCACAGCTGGAACATCTGTGCACAGCTGGAACATCTGTGCACAGCTGCATCCCTCCTACATTGGTGAAGTTGTATCAAGGCACAGAGTGCTGGAGTAACTCAGCGGGTCAGGCAGCATCTGTGGAGAACATGGATAGGTGACGTTTCACAGAGTGCCGGAGTAACTCAGCGGGTCAGGCAGCATCTGTGGAGAACATGGATAGGTGACGTTTCACAGAGTGCTGGAGTAACTCAGCGGGTCAGGCAGCATCTGTGGAGAGCGTGGATAGGTGACGTTGTGAGTCAGCATCCTTCCAATGTTTGTACGTGAAGGAGCAGGGTCTGGATGTGATCAGGCTGGGGCTGGAGCTGTCCAGCACAGCCTTCTCCATGCTCACAACTCA
Organism: Rhinoraja longicauda; assembly: GCF_053455715.1. Taxonomy (NCBI): domain Eukaryota; kingdom Metazoa; phylum Chordata; class Chondrichthyes; order Rajiformes; family Arhynchobatidae; genus Rhinoraja; species Rhinoraja longicauda. The sequence goes on from NC_135986.1 coordinate 18,365,040, forward strand.
AGAGATTTATCACTGAGGAAAACAAACTAAATTATAGACGAGAAAGAGCATTGGCACCTCTATCACGTCAGGCCTGTGGGCTGTTTGTACGGTGCAACATTAATATTGTTACCTGCCCACCCGCCCGCCCGCCACACTGGCAGTGCCCTGCGACTGTTTGTACTAACAAGGCTAATTACCTCAGCTTGCAACTGTTAATTTCCACAGGAAAAGCTCAGGTTATTACCCAATCAAGGTCCCATAAAACTCCCAACGAGTCTCTGACTGTGGTGTCACCGAATTCCTCACAGCAGAGGAAGGATTACAGATACCCAGTCCGTTCCAGTGGACTCATTGCAGCCTCTCGGCCGATGACCAGTGTTGTAGACTAATCTGAATTTCGAATTCGTTGCCACAGACGGCTGTGGAGGCCAAGTCAGGGTCTTGGTTATTATGGGTGTTGGGGGTTATGGGGAGAAGGCAGGAGAATGGGGTTGAGAGGGAGAGATGGATCAGCCATGATCCAATGGCGGGGTAGACTTGATGGGCCGAATGGCCAAATCCTGCTCCGATATCTTATGGTCTTCTGAACTGTGTCATCACTGTGAGCTGGGGAGGAGGGGGTCGGACAGATTGGCGTGGGCGTATGGTTCAGGAGGAAGGTAGGTCTCCCAGCTACTCATGGGGCATGTTTACAGGGGGGGGGGGGTGAACCCCAGGGCTGGTTGAATGAAGCAGAGCAGCAAGCAGAAGACCTTTGGCCTACAGATGCTGCTCAGTCACAGGGTCACTGGTGCATAACCAACCGTTCAACTTTCATTTGTTCCCCCTTCAATAGAACACTTTCTCACAATGTAGATGTGCTGTGAACCTCATCAACAAACAAAGATGGCTGATATTTCAAAACTGGGGTGAATTTTTTGGGGGAGAATCCACAGGTCCTGTGCTCATTCCTTGTTAAAGTGTTCATGCTTAAATCTCCGGCCAGTGTCGTGTCACCACGGATGCAGGAAGCAGGGAACGTGAGCGATGTGGGCATGTTCCCCGTATAGAGCCCGTCCCGTCCACTCTCCATCCGCCCCCGCCCACTCTCCATCAGCCCCCGTCCACTCTCCATCCGCCCCCGCCCACTCTCCATCAGCCCCCGTCCACTCTCCATCCGCCCCCGCCCACTCTCCATCAGCCCCCGTCCACTCTCCATCAGCCCCCGTCCACTCTCCATCAGCCCCCGTCCACTCTCCATCAGCCCCCGTCCACTCTCCATCCGCCCACGCCCACTCACCATCAGCCCGTGTCCACTCTCCATCAGCCCACGTCTACTCTCCATCAGCCCCAGTCCACTCTCCATCAGCCCGTGTCCACTCTCCATCAGCCCGTGTCCACTCTCCATCAGCCCGTGTCCACTCACCATCAGTCCGTGTCCACTCTCCATCAGCCCGTGTCCACTCTCCATCAGCCCCCGTCCACTCTCCATCCGCCCACGCCCACTCACCATCAGCCCGTGTCCACTCTGTCCATCAGCCAACGCCCACTCTCCATCAGCCCGTGTCCACTCTCCATCAGTCCCCGTCCACTCTCCATCAGTCCCCGTCCACTCTCCATCAGCCCGTGTCTACTCTCCATCAGCCCGTGTCCACTCTCCATCAGTCCCCGTCCACTCGCCATCAGGCCCCGTCCACTCTCCATCAGCCCGTGTCCACTCTCCATCAGCCCGTGTCCACTCTGTCCATCAGCCCACGTCCACTCTCCATCAGCCCACGTCCACTCTCCATCAGCCCGTGTCCACTCTGTCCATCAGCCCACGTCCACTCACCATCAGCCTCAGTCCACTCACCATCAGCCCCCGTCCACTCTCCATCAGCCCGTGTCCACTCTCCATCAGGCCCCGCCCACTCTCCATCAGGCCCCTCCCACTCTCCATCAGCCCCCGTCCACTCACCATCAGCCCGTGTCCACTCTCCATCAGCCCGTGTCCACTCTCCATCAGCCCACGTCCACTCTCCATCAGCCCGTGTCCACTCTCCATCAGCCCCCGTCCACTCTCCATCAGCTCCCGTCCACTCTCCATCAGCCCGTGTCCACTCTCCATCAGCCCCAGTCCACTCTCCATCAGCCCGTGTCCACTCTCCATCAGCCCGTGTCCACTCACCATCAGCCCACGTCCACTCTCCATCAGCCCGTGTCCACTCTCCATCAGCCCGTGTCCACTCTCCATCAGCCCGTGTCCACTCTCCATCAGCCCGTGTCCACTCTCCATCAGCCCGTGTCTACTCTCCATCAGCCCACGTCTACTCTCCATCAGCCCCAGTCCACTCTCCATCAGCCCGTGTCCACTCTCCATCAGCCCGTGTCCACTCACCATCAGCCTCCGTCCACTCTCCATCAGCCCGTGTCCACTCTCCATCAGCCCGTGTCCACTCTCCATCAGCCCGTGTCCACTCTGTCCATCAGCCAACGCCCACTCTCCATCAGCCCCAGTCCACTCTCCATCAGTCCCCGTCCACTCTCCATCAGCCCACGTCCACTGTCCATCAGCCCGTGTCCACTCTCCATCAGCCCACGCCCACTCTCCATCAGCCCGTGTCCACTCTCCATCAGCCCCCGTCCACTCTCCATCAGGCCCCGCCCACTCTCCATCAGCCCATGTCCACTGTCCATCAGCTCCCGTCCACTCTCCATCAGCCCCCGTCCACTCTCCATCAGCCCCCGTCCACTCTCCATCAGCCCACGTCCACTCTCCATCAGCCCACGCCCACTCTCCATCAGCCCGTGTCCACTCTCCATCAGCCCACGTCCACTCTCCATCAGCCCGTGTCCACTCTCCATCAGCCCCCGTCCACTCTCCATCAGTCCCCGTCCACTCTCCATCAGCCCGCGTCCATTCTCCATCAGGCCCCGCCCACTCTCCATCAGGCCCCGCCCACTCTCCATCAGGCCCCGCCCACTCTCCATCAGGCCCCGCCCACTCTCCATCAGCCCGTGTCCACTCACTCAAACACAGCTCCTCTCTACAGCCGCACTCAAAGCAGAGACCGGGCGTTTCCTGGAGATTAAAGGAATGTTGTGTCAGGTAGATCACCCCTTACATAGACTGGCGGAGTGGCTTTAGGGCCGAATGGCCTGCTCCAACATTATCCCCACACCTCATCATCCAACCCTCTACCCCCACACCCACCCCTCTGTACCCCCACCCAACCTTCTGTACCCCCACCCACCTCTCTGTCCCCACACCCACCCCTCTGTACCCCCACCCACCTCTCTGTACCCCCACCCACCTCTCTGTCCCCACACCCACCCCTCTGTACCCCCACCCACCTCTCTGTCCCCCCACCCACCTCTCTGTCCCCACACCCACCCCTCTGTACCCCAACCCACCTCTCTGTCCCCACACCCACCCCTCTGTACCCCCACCCACCTCTCTGTCCCCACACCCACCCCTCTGTACCCCCACCCAACCCTCTGCCCCCACACCCACCCCTCTGTACCCCCACCCACCTCTCTGTCCCCACACCCACCCCTCTGTACCCCCACCCAACCCTCTGCCCCCACACCCACCCCTCTGTACCCCCACCCACCTCTCTGTCCCCACACCCACCCCTCTGTACCCCCACCCACCCCTCTGTACCCCCACCCAACCCTCTGCCCCCACACCCACCCCTCTGTACCCCCACCCACCCCTCTGTACCCCCACCCAACCCTCTGCCCCCACACCCACCCCTCTGTCCCCACACCCACCCCTCTGTCCCCACACCCACCCCTCTGTCCCCACACCCACCCTTCTGTCCCCACACCCACCCCTCTGTGGGTGGGTTCACCCCTTGTCACACCCTCCCACGCATCACCCCTTCTGTGAGAGCACCTCCACATCTCCCCACCCATCCCCTGACATTCACAGGGTTAGTGGGGTTGGTCTGACACCGTATCTGGTCTCACCCTCAAGTGGAAACACCATCTGCACCTCAGCTCGATGAAGACCCCCATCAAGGTCACGGCCCCTCCCTCCCCCTCTCTCTCCCCCTCTCCCCGCACCTGCCCCCCCGACCTCTCCCTCCCCTCCCCCTCTCTCTCCCCACCCTGACCTCCCCCTCTCCGTCCCCATCTTTCTCGCCCACTCCCCGCCCTGACCTCCCCCTCTCTCTCCCCCTCTCTCTCCCCCTTTCCCTCCCCCTCTCTCCCCTGCCCGCCCTGACCCCCTCTCCCTCCCCCTCTCTCCGCCCCTGCCCGCCCTGACCCCCCCTCTCTCCCCTGCCCGCCCCGACCTGCCTTCCTGCCGTGGGCACGGTGGAACTGTGCCTGTCATTGGTGGTGGGAAGGTTTGGGCACAGCTCATGTGGATTGGACTTTGAAATCTGAGACTGAAGATTGAAGGTGATGTGTGTCACCAGGGCCCCCCCTCTATACTGACTGTCAATATGTGTGCTCTGAAATTAATTTTCGTCCTTTTTTTGCGGGTTGGAAGGTATTTAAAAAATAATTCTGAACACAAAGTTAGCCGGGGTGAGGTGACTTGGGCGTGGGCTTTGGTACATGTGGGCAGAGGGGTTCCTGTGTGTGTGGGTGTGTGTGTGGGGTGTGTGTGTGGGTGCGTGTGAGGTCTGCACTAGGGTACCTGCAGTAGTAAGTGTGAGCGGAGTGCTTTGCACGTGTGATTTTGACCCCAGATTTCCCCACAAGGCCAGAGACCAGCCCACAGTTAACACTGGTTCACAACGTGATCCCATTCACCCATGAACTCTCCCACTAATCCAGTCTCCTGACATTCCCATCGACCTCCCCCAGATTCTACCACACTCCTACACACTGGGGGGCAATTTACATCTTTGGGATGTGGGAGACCGAAGCACCCGGAAAAAACCCACTCTGTCACCAGGAGAACGTGCAAACTCCACAGACAGCAGGCGAGGTTGCAGGAGGCGTGGATGAGCCTCGTCCTGGCCGGGTGCACATGGATGCCAACAACGATAGGGGCCAGGCGGCATCTCTGGAGATAAAGGATGGGTGATGTTTCGAGTCAGGACCCTTCTTCAGATCTCCCGACCCAAAATGTCACCTATCCTTGTTCTCCAGAGATGCCGCATGACTCGCTGAGTTACTCCAGCACTTTGTGACGGCCTTTCCTATCCATGTACCTGCCCAGGTGTCTTTTATCTGCCTCAACCACTTCCCCAGGCAGCTTGGTCCGAATAAACCCTATGTGGAAATGTTGCCCCTCGGGTCTCCTTTAAATTTCTTCCCTCTCACCTTAAACACGTGCCCTCTAATTCTGGAATTAGCTGCCCTGGGAAATAGATTGTGAGCATCTGCCCTATCAGGTCATCTAGGGATAGTCATCGCGGCTTTGTTCACGGCAGGTCATGTCTGACAAAGGTGGTAGAGCTGGTTGAGGAGGGAGGATGAAGACAGGAGAGAGGCATTTGTCTACATAGACATTGGTAAAGCATCACACGAGGTCCCTCAAGATGGGCGAATCCAAACGATGAAGATACATGGGATCCATGACTACTTGCTGGTTTGGATTCAGAACTGGTTAACCCATGGAAGTCAGAGGGTTGAGGTGGAAGGAGGTTAACCAGGCTGGAGGTCTGGGGCCAGTGAAGTTCCACAGAGGTCTGTGCTGGGACCTCTGTTGTTTGTGGTATATATATATATATATATATATGTATAAATGACTGACTTAAATATGGATCTAAATATAGTTGTGGAAGATAAATATAGTTCATTAAAATTGCTGCAGATAGTGAAGCGGGCTGTCAAATGATCCAGCAGGATGCAGATAGTCATAGATATGACAGGCAGAGTTTAATCCAAGCAAATGTGATGTGTTGCACTTTAGGAGGTTGGATATCAGGGAAAGTACACACTAAATGGTCAGACCTCTAACGGCCTTGATGTCCAAGTTCATAGCTCCCTGAAAGTGACAACACAAGTAGAGTGGTAAAGAAGGCGTATGGTATGGTATGGTATGGTATGGTACGCCTGCCTTCATTGGTCAAGAGTCACGTCCTGTAGCAGCTCAAAGTTGGAGAGTCGTGCACAGTTGTGGTCATCTCATTACAGGATGTAGAGGCTTTGGAGAGGGTGCAGAGGAGGTGTACCAGGACGCTGCCTGGATTAGAGGGTGTGAGCTACAGGGAGAGGTTGGATTAGAGGGTGTGAGCTACAGGGAGAGGTTGGAGAGGGTACAGAGGAGGTATACCAGGACGCTGTCTGGATTAGAGGGTGTGAGCTACAGGGAGAGGTTGGATTAGAGGGTGTGAGCTACAGGGAGAGGTTGGAGAGGGTACAGAGGAGGTATACCAGAACACTGCCTGGATTAGAGGGTGTGAGCTACAGGGAGAGGTTGGATTAGAGGGTGTGAGCTACAGGGAGAGGTTGGATTAGAGGGCTTCAGTTACAGGGAGAGGTTGGATTAGAGGGCTTCAGTTACAGGGAGAGGTTGGAGAGAGTGCAGAGGAGGTGTACCAGAACACTGCCTGGATTAGAGGGCTCCAGCTACAGGGAGAGGTTGGATTAGAGGGCTCCAGCTACAGGGAGAGGTTGGATTAGAGGGCTCCAGTTACAGGGGGAGGGTGGATTAGAGGGCTCCAGCTACAGGGAGAGGTTGGATTAGAGGGCTCCAGCTACAGGGGGAGGTTGGATTAGAGGGCTCCAGCTACAGGGAGAGGTTGGATTAGAGGGCTCCAGTTACAGGGAGAGGTTGGATTAGAGGGCTCCAGTTACAGGGAGAGGTTGGAGAGAGTGCAGAGGAGGTGTACCAGAACACTGCCTGGATTAGAGGGCTCCAGTTACAGGGAGAGGTTGGATTAGAGGGCTTCAGTTACAGGGAGAGGTTGGAGAGAGTGCAGAGGAGGTGTACCAGAACACTGCCTGGATTAGAGGGCTCCAATTACAGGGAGAGGTTGGATTAGAGGGCTCCAGTTACAGGGAGAGGTTGGATTAGAGGGCTCCAATTACAGGGAGAGGTTGGATTAGAGGGTTCCAGTTACAGGGAGAGGTTGGATTAGAGGGCTCCAGTTACAGGGAGAGGTTGGATTAGAGGGCTCCAGTACAGGGAGAGGGTGGATTAGAGGGCTCCAGTTACAGGGAGAGGTTGGATGGACTTGGATTGTTTTCCGTGAAACGTCAGATACACTTGAGGGAAGTATATAATATTCTGAGAGGCACAGATAGGGTAGACAGTCAGAACCTTTCTCACAGGGTGGAAATGTCTAATAGAGAGCAGGCAGGTAGCTATATGGATGATTCAGGATAATCCAGGGAGATTTATCACAAAAAGGGGAAAAGGGTAACTAGAGAGTGAATCAAAGCAGTCAACTCTGTGCGGAAACACAGGAGTTTGAGTAGGGCCTCAATGAGAAATTTCTCCTGTGTTTTCACTGTGGAGGAAGGCATGAGGACGGAGGAACTTGGGGCAGTCAATGGAAGTGTCTTTGAGAGCCGTCAGTATAATGGTTACGGAGGCTCCTAACACACATGTCCAAACACATACATCACTAGTGTAGATGGGACATGTTGGTCAGTGTGGGCAGGTTGGGCCCAGGGGACTGTTTCTGTGTCACTCGATAGATCCTTTAGGTGAGTGGGGCAAAGTTTAAAAGAAATATTCATGAAGTCACACAGCACGGAAACATCCCGACCAACGTACCCCATTGACACTGGTGCCCACCTGCCCATGTTTGGCCCATATCCCTCTGAACCTGTCCTGTCCATATACCTGTCCAACCAGGTGTGAGGACATGTTTCATCGTGAGCATGATGGGTGCCTGGAGTGGACTGCCAGATAGTGGAGGTGGATCCTAAATAACTCCAGATATTGCTTTTAGATCTGCTCTTGGATCATGGAATGGATGGAAATGGATCATGTGCAGGCAGAGATTAGTTTAACTTGGCACGTTGGGCACAGATATTGTGGGCCGAAGGGCCTGTTCCTGTGCTGTACAGTTCTGTATGTTATGGACCTCTGTCAGATCTACACAAAGCACCATTTGGTGGGGCAGTTAATTCCAGATTCCCTTTCAGGCTTCAGGGAACTCAGTTAAAGATTGACTTCTCTAACTTCACGTAGTCCCTGCTCTACCTCTCCATCCCCTCCCCCTTCCCAGTTCTCCCACCAGTCTTCCTGCCTCCTACTACATCCTATCCGTGTCCATCTGGGGCTTCAGGGAACAGCAACACTGCCCCTTATTCACCCGACAAACCCAGGCCTCCCGGCCTTTAGACTCAGCGAGTGCTCCCAACAACCCCAGCAAACCAGACCCAGAGCCCACCTTCACTCCCGCCCGCACCCTCTGTCCCCACTACTGTCTACCCACGACCGTCTCCCATCTCCTCGGTGCCCCGTCTCCCAGGGGAGGGGTACTGGACCTGTGTGGCAGGGGAGGGGCGGTACTGGCCCTGTCTCCCAGGGGGGGTCCTGGCTCTGTGTGGCTGCCCTTCCCAGGGGTTAGTTGGCCTGTAACGCTGGTGCCAGTGCTGGGGCGTGAGGGGGACAGGGGTTAGTTGGCCTGTAACGTTGGTGCCAGTGCTGGGCGTGAGGGAGAGAGAGAGGTAGCGCGGGAGCAGTGAGCCCTGAGTCAGATGTTGGGGGGCGGGAGTGGGGCGGGGAGGGGTGGAAGAAGGGAAGGAGGGAGGGAGGGAGGGCAAGGGAAAAAAAAGGATGAAAATATAACTGTGAAACTCGCATTTCAACATCAAGCATTGTTTTTTTTAAAAAAAGAAATGGAGAAAATTAGTTTCAGAATCTGTCGCTGAAAGAGATGATCTTGTCCCAGGAAATTCTTATGCAACTTTCTTTTTTGTAATTCTGTTTTTCTTCATGCAATAATCACACGGCCAATTTGTTGATGTAAGTTGCCTGTTATCCGTGATTCTTTCAAAGACATGCGATAGGCGTCTGTTTATTAGAGAGAGGGAGAGAGAGAAAAGGATAATCGTTAAAGGCTAATTAAATAAAACAACGTTGTTTCTTTCTGTAGTCAAACAAAGTAGATGTGGATTGTAAACGTAAGGGAGTTGTGGTGGGACTGAGGGTAGCTCTGTGTTACTGTGAGGAGTGAGTGGTGTGAGGAGTGAGTGAGGAGTGAGTGAGTGAGTGAGTGAGTGAGTGAGTGAGTGAGTGAGTGAGTGAGTGAGTGAGTGAGTGAGTGAGTGAGTGAGTGAGTGAGTGAGTAGTGGTGTGAGGAGTGTGTGAGGAATGAGGAGTGAGTGAGGAGTGAGGAGTGGTGTGAGGAGTGAGTGTGTGAGGAGTGAGTGGGTGAGGAGTGAGTGAGTGAGTGAGTGAGTGAGGAGTGAGTGAGGAGTGAGGGAGGAGTGAGGGAGTGAGTGAGTGAGTGAGTGAGTGGGTGGGTGAGTGAGTGAGTGAGTGAGTGAGGAGCGAGTGAGTGAGTGAGTGAGTGAGTGAGTGAGTGAGTGAGTGAGTGAGTGAGTGAGTGAGTGAGTGAGTGAGGAGTGAGTGAGTGAGGAGTGAGTGAGTGAGTGAGTGAGTGAGGAGTGAGTGAGGAGCGAGTGAGTGAGTGAGTGAGTAGTGATTGAGGAGTGAGTGAGTGAGGGAGTGAGTGAGGAGTGAGTGAGTGAGTGGGTGAGGGAGTGAGTGGGAGAGGAGTGTGTGAGGAGTGAGTGAGTGAGGAGTGAGTGAGTGAGGGAGTGAGTGAGTGAGGAGTGAGTGAGTGAGTGAGTGAGTGAGTGAGTGAGTGAGTGAGTGAGTGAGTGAGTGAGTGAGTGAGTGAGTGAGTGAGTGGTGAGTGAGGAGTGAGTGAGTGAGTGAGTGAGTGAGTGGTGAGTGAGGAGTGAGTGAGTGAGTGAGTGAGTGAGTGAGTGAGTGAGTGAGTGAGTGAGTGAGTGAGTGAGTGAGTGAGTGGTGAGTGAGTGAGTGAGGAGTGAGTGAGGAGTGAGTGAGTGAGTGAGTAAGTGAGGAGTGAGTGAGGAGTGAGTGAGTGAGTGAGTGAATGAGTGAGTGAGTGAGTGAGTGAGTGAGTGAGTGAGTGAGTGAGTGAGTGAGTGAGTGAGAGTGAGTGAGTGAGTGAGTGAGTGAGTGAGTGAGTGAGTGAGTGAGTGAGTGAGTGAGTGAGTGAGTGAGTGAGGAGTGAGTGGGTGAGTGAGGAGTGAGTGAGTGAGTGGGTGAGTGAGTGAGTGAGGTGTGAGGAGTGAGTGAGGAGTGCGTGAGTGAGTGAGGAGTGAGTGAGTGAGTGAGTGAGTGAGTGAGTGAGTGAGTGAGTGAGTGAGTGAGTGAGTGAGTGAGTGAGTGAGTGAGTGAGTGAGTGAGTGAGTGAGTGAGTGAGTGAGTGAGTGAGTGAGGAGTGAGTGGGTGAGTGAGGTGTGAGGAGTAAGTGTTGACCCTCACTTGTGCCTGTCTATGTCCCACAGTCAGTGAGTGAGTGAGTGAGCAAATGCTTGAGGAGTGAGGAGTGGTGTGAGGTGTGAGGAGTGTGCGAGAAGTGGGTGTAGGTCCTCACTTGCCTCCGTCTCTGTCCCACAGGAGATGAGGGGTGTATGAGTGAGTGGGTGAGTGAGGAGTGGGTGTGTGAGGAGCGATGTGAGTGAGTGAGTGTGTGAGGCGTGTGTGGGGCGTGGGTGTGTGAGGAGTGATGTGAGTGAGTGAGTGAGTGAGTGTGTGAGGCGTGTGTGGGGCGTGAGTGTGTGAGGCGTGGGTGTGTGAGGAGTGATGTGTGAGGAGTGATGTGAGTGAGTGAGTGTGTGGGGCGTGGGTGTGTGAGGAGTGATGTGAGTGAGTGAGGCGTGTGTGAGGCGTGTGTGTGTGAGGTGTGGGTGTAGGTCCTCACTTGTGCCCGTCTCTGCCCTACAGGAGGTGAGCTCATTCTGCCCATAATCACAGAGGACAGTGTGGAAGTGGGTGTGTGAGGCGTGTGTGTGTGAGTGTGTGAGTGTGTGAGGTGTGTGAGGCGTGAGTGTGCGAGGCGTGGGTGTGTAGGTCCTCACTTGTGCCCGTCTCTGCCCTACAGGAGGTGAGCTCATTCTGCCCATAATCACAGAGGATGGTGTGGAGGTGTGAGGCGTGTGTGTGTGAGGAGTGAGTGTGTGAGGCGTGTGTGTGAGTGTGTGAGGCGTGAGTGTGCGAGGCGGTGTGTAGGTCCTCACTTGTGCCCGTCTCTGCCCTACAGGAGGTGAGCTCATTCTGCCCATAATCACAGAGGACAGTGTGGAAGTGGGTGTGTGAGGCGTGAGTGTGTGAGGCGTGTGTGTGTGTGTGTGTGTGTGTGTGAGGTGTGAGTGTGCGAGGCGTGGGTGTGTAGGTCTTCATTTGTGCCCGTCTCTGCCCTACAGGAGGTGAGCTCATTCTGCCCATAATCACAGTGTGGAAGTGGTGGTGTGAGGTGTGTGTGTGTGAGTGTGTGAGGAGTGAGTGTGTGAGGTGTGAGTGTGCGAGGCGGTGTGTAGGTCCTCACTTGTGCCCGTCTCTGCCCTACAGGAGGTGAGCTCATTCTGCCCATAATCACAGTGTGGAAGTGGTGGTGTGAGGTGTGTGTGTGTGAGTGTGTGAGTGTGTGTGAGTGTGTGAGGCGTGAGTGTGCGAGGCGGTGTGTAGGTCCTCACTTGTGCCCGTCTCTGCCCTACAGGAGGTGAGCTCATTCTGCCCATAATCACAGAGGACGGTGTGGAGGTGGCGTCTCTGGTCACCCGTTCCCCGTTTGTGGGGCCGGCACCGACGTTGCGGCCACTGTCTCCAGGTGCCCAGGCCACCCGCGAGTCGCTGAGTGTCCCGGGCCCTGAGCTGGGGCCCTGCCTGTCGGGGCGGGAGGACGACTGTGATGAGGTGCTGGTGGCTTCGGGCCTGGGCTCCGGAGAGCTGTTTGACTCCAGCTTCCCCCCGAGTGACGACGAGGACTTTTACTCCACGTTCCCCCTAGTGACGGACCGCACGTTGCTGGGTGGGGGCCCGGTCTCCCCGGCCTCCCCCGCCCGCTCCCTGCCCGTCCCCGCCGGCTCTCCCCCCGCCACCCCGGTCCCCACCTCCGCCTCCCCCGACATGATCCGCAAACTCCCAGCCGGCAAACTCAACACCCGAGACCACCCTCGAGCCCCCGCCCTGCCCACCCAGCCGTCGGGGGGTCGCCAGGCACGCCGGCCCTCGGTAACCGGTGGCCCCCGTCTGCCCACAGCCCGGCCTAGTGGGCCCGGGGCCCCTGGAGCTGTGGAGGTGATCCGTGAGTCCAGCAGTACGACGGGCATGGTTGTGGGGATCGTGGCAGCCGCTGCCCTCTGCATCCTCATCCTTCTCTACGCCATGTACAAGTATCGCAACCGCGATGAGGGATCGTACCAGGTAGACCAGAGTCGCAACTACATCAGCAACTCAGCCCAGAGCAACGGGGCCCTCCTGAAAGACAAGACCCCCAGTGCTGCCAACGCCACCCCTCCCAGTGGCAGCAAGGCCAAGGCCAAGAGGAACAAGGACAAGGAGTATTATGTCTGAGCAGCCGGCACGGCAGGCGGGCGGGCGGGCGAGCAAGGGGGCGGGGGGCAAGGGGGAGCAAAACTCACTCAAAACTCCCTCCCCCTCCCTCCCCAACAACTCCCCTCCCTCCCCACCCTATTCCCACTCTCCCCAATATCATCCTCTCCTCCACCCCCTATCCCATTCCTCACCTCCACCTTAACTTCTCCACTCCCATCATCACTCTCCCTCCCATCTCCCTGCCCCATTAACCTCCCTCCATCCTCCCCTCCCCCCCCGCCCCTCTCCATCCTCCCCTCTCCCTGCCCCATTAACCTCCCTCCATCCTCCCCTCCCCCGCCCCTCTCCATCCTCCCCTCTCCCTGCCCCATTAACCTCCCTCCATCCTCCCCTCCCCCCCCGCCCCTCTCCATCCCCACACCTCTCCCTCGGTCCACCTCCCCTCAGTCCTCTTTACCTCCCTCCGCTCCCCCTCCCCTCTCCTTCCTGTCCCACCCGCCCCTCTTCCCCCTTTATCCCTCCCCTCTGCCCCCTCACTCTCCCCCTCTGCCCCCTCTGCTCAGCCCCCCCCCTCTGCCCACTCTGCCTCCTCTCCCCCCCCCGCCCCCTCTCTGCCCGGTCCCTCTCTGCCCCTCTCTCCCCCCCTCTGGTGCCAGTCTGTGGCCCAGCCCAGCCCGTGTACCCCCCTCTGCCCCGTCTCTTCTCCTCCCCCCGCCCCCTCTCTGCCCCGTCTCTCTCCCCTTCCCCTCCTCTCTCCCCCCCTGCCCCCTCTCTCCCCTGCCCCTCCCCTGCCCCTCTCTCCCCCCCTCTGGTGCCGGTCTGTGGCCTAGCCCAGCCCCTGTACCACCCACTCTGCCGCCCAGCCGACCAGGATTCTGTTTCCCGTCTGCGATTTTGCTCCTGCGATTGTTTTTGTTCCAACCGCTGGGATTTCCGAGCATCTCGGGCTGTGAGCAGCGGACTAGCACGGCCGGAGACGGGCCGAACAGCCGCCGGACATTGAGTTGTGGAGAGCGGCTGTTGAGCCAGCGCCGCCTGTGGACTCCTGACCGACCCCGATGTGAGTGTGGGGGTAGAGAGGGGGTTGTCTACCCCTCTCTGTGTCTACCCCAGGACCACGGGAGAGACTTGTACCGCCCGGTTCATCGCTCACGTTGGTGCCGCCTTGATGTTGCAGCGTCTGACTGTATAGTATCGTCACTTCAAACCTATCCAGTTGTTTGTTTCAATAACCTTGAGGGAAAAGCTCCAAACATCCCCACTCCCCACCCCCTCTCTCCTCTCCCCACCCCCCTCTCCTCTCCCTACCCCCCTCTCCTCTCCCTACCCCCCTCTCCTCTCCCTACCCCCCTCTCCTCTCCCCACCCCTCTCTCCTCACCCCACCCCTCTCTCCTCACCCCAACCCTCTCTCCTCACCCCACCCCTCTCTTCTCTCCCCACCCCCTCTCTCCTCTCCCTACCCCCCTCTCCTCTCCCCACCCCCTCTCTCCTCTCCCTACCCCCCTCTCCTCTCCCCACCCCTCTCTCCTCACCCCACCCCTCTCTTCTCTCCCCACCCCCTCTCTCCTCTCCCTACCCCCCTCTCCTCTCCCCACCCCTCTCTCCTCACCCCAACCCTCTCTCCTCACCCCACCCCTCTCTCCTCACCCCACCCCTCTCTCCTCTCCCCACCCCCTCTCTCCTCTCCCTACCCCCCTCTCTTCTCCCTACCCCCCCCCTCTCCTCACCCCACCCCTCTCTCCTCTCCCCACCCCTCTCCCCACCCCCTCTCTCCTCTCCCCATCCCACTCCCCACCCCCTCTCTCCTCTCCCCACCCCTCTCTCCCACCCCTCTCTCCTCTCCCCACCCCTCTCTCCTCTCCCCAACCCTCTCCCCACCCCCTCTCTCCTCTCCCCACCCCCTCTCTCCTCTCCCCACCCCCTCTCTCCTCTCCCTACCCCCCTCTCCTCTCCCCACCCCTCTCTCCTCACCCCACCCCTCTCTCCTCTCCCCACCCCCTCTCTCCTCTCCCCACCCCTCTCTCCTCTCCCCAACCCTCTCCCCACCCCCTCTCTCCTCTCCCCACCCCCACTCTCCTCTCCCCACCCCCTCTCTCCTCTCCCCACCCCCACTCTCCTCTCCCCAACCCTCTCCCCACCCCCTCTCTCCTCTCCCCACCCCTCTCTCCTCTCCCCACCCCTCTCCCCACCCCTCTCTCCTCTCCCCACCCCCTCTCTCCTCTCCCCACCCCTCTCTCCTCTCCCCACCCCTCTCCCCACCCCTCTCTCCTCTCCCCTCCCTCCCTCAGCCCCGGGAACTTTGTACCTGTGTGTGTTTTGGGTGCTGCATTTAGCCGTGACGTGCCGCCTGGACGTGGAGGCCGGGGCCGGCGGCGGAGGGCAGGTGAGCGGCCGGTGAGATGTCTCGTCCATTGGGACCGCTCACCCCCAACACCAGTGACAGACTACAGCCAAAACCCCAATAAAGTTTGCCTGCCCTCCACCCACACCTGTGCGTTGTACAGTTGATATGACGGCTCGTTTCTGACGACTACATTTGTGTCTTGCCCGATGGATGGTCCATGATCCGAAGGAGTTTTCTATCATATTCTTGCCCGAGTTGAGATATTGGTGGAGCTGTGAATAATGTGTGATATCATATATCTCCATGTAATCAATGTTCTATGTAACGTGTTTCCAGTGACTGCTCCCATAAGTGTCAATCTACCCAAGGGAAATACAATTGATTATATACTTGCTACAGCCTGGCACTGGTTCTTTCTCAGTTACCATCTGTGGGCCATTCCCCGACATTGCTCTGTAACGGACATCCCAGCACTGTGGATGGGCCAGAGGCTGTGAGATGTGACTCCTTCCCCACTCCCCGTGGGGTAGGGGGTGTCTGATGTACCACCCCCTCCACCCACCCACCCACCCACCCACCCCCTCCACCCACCCTGCCACCCCAGCACCTCCCTGGCAGTGGTGGGACAGACTAACACCCCGCTACCTGTGGGACAGAGGTCTATGATGTACCACCCACCCCCTCCACCCACCCACCCCCTCCACCCACCCACCTCCCTGGCAGTGGTGGTTCAGACTAACGCCCCGCTACCTGTGGGACAGAGGTCTATGATGTACCATCCACCCCCTCCACCCACCCACCTCCTCCACCCACCCACCTCCCTGGCAGTGCTGGGACAGACTAACGCCCCACTACCCATGGGGCAGAGGTCTATGATGTACCACCCACCCCGCCACCCCCCTTCCACTCACCCACCTCCCTGGCAGTGGTGGGACTGTGCCTCTACCCATGGAACAAGGACCACGATGTACCACCTTCCCACTATCCCACCCCAGCAGTCTCTAAAGACCCGGTACTCACGGGACCTCCCCGAGCTGTGGCAGGACAGTGTCTGGTTCTCCATACAATCATGGAACAAGGACCACGATGTACCACCTCCCTCCCCCCCCCCGCCCCAAGCTGGCAGTGATGGGACAGACTAATGCTCTGAAACCCTTGGGACACAGGACATAGGTCTTTGGTTTCTGGTTGTCCTGTACTATTGGAACAAGGTCCACAATGTAGCCCTGGAGGAGATGGGGTATTCTTTGATGTCCTGATACCCGTGGGACTGGGTCTTTGCTGGTCTCCAACAGTGCTGGTATATTCCCTCATGCCCTGGTATTAATGGGACAAAGTCTACAATGAACCCCTGGCAGTGTTGGGGCCATCTTTGTATGATGGGACAATCTGTGACGCTCTTACACTGGGACATGGTCTTTGTACCTGTAGCATTGCTGATATATTCCCTCATGCCCCGATATTAATGGGACCAAGTCTACAATGTACCTCCAGCAGTGTCGGGACCGGCTGTGACTCCATCACACACGATGTCAAGGTTAGTTCTGAATCTGAACTGGTTGAAATGTCCAATATGAACTACAGGCAAATAGAAATTGCCAGAGTTGTATTTTTCTGAAGTTTCAAACAACTGTTGCTACATTTTCATTGACACCAGACACAGTAGTAGTGGATCGGATGGGGCTGTTGTGTCCAATGTAGCTTTACACGGGCCTGGGGACCTCACAGTGAAGTCACAGTCACTGAGGAATGGAACTGAGAACCATGACCTCCCACCAAGCAGCATCAAGACAAGACCACATTGGCCAAGGCATCTTAAGGAACTGCCCCGGAGCACAGATGCGATTCACTCTGATGTCCCGCCTGAAGGCCGCCAGGTCTGACATTGGCCGTGCCAGTGTGTGTGTGGAGAGCATTTGCCGAGGTAGGCAGACGATGGACAACTGAGGTGGACCAAGGACAGTTGGACAAACAAACGGCAGACAAAGATGGGCAACTGGGAGCGTCGGTAACTGAAACCAGCACAGCGTGCATGGAGTCGATGGGCCGAACGGCCTCCTTGCACGCAGTCGTGCATCCTCTCTCAATGCCTGATCTCCCCCTGGCCGCCTCTCCCCCCTCTGTCTCCCTCTCCTTGAGAATCCTCTCCCATTTCTCTTTGTCCTTCGAACATTTTATCCTCCATTTCCACTCTCCCAGACAGACACAGAGTGCTGGAGTAACTCAGCGGGTCGGGCAGCATCTGTGGAGAACATGGATAGGTGACGTTTCACAGAGTGCTGGAGTAACTCAGCGGGTCAGGCAGCATCTCTGGAGAGAAGGAATGGGTGATGTTTCGGGTCGTGATTCTTCAGTCCCGAAACATCACCCATTCCTTCTCTCCAGAGATGCTGCCTGTCCCGCTGAGTTACTCCAGCATTTTGTGTCTTATCTTCGGTATGAACCAGCATCTGCAGTTCCTTTTTACACATCTCCCCCCCTTCCCCTCACTCTCTCCCCCTCTCTCTCCTGATTCACCTACTCTGGGCAAGAGTGCATCTACCTGATCTATTCCCCTAGGATCTTGTACACTATAGATCATCCCTCGTCCTCCTGCGCTCCAAGGAATTTAAGTCCTCAGCCTCTGTCTCTAGCTAAAGCCCTAAGTCCTGGCAACATCCTTGTAAATCTTCTCTGCACTCTTTCAGGGGTTGGTGAGGCTAGATGTGGGAAGATTGTTCCCGATGTTGGGGGAGTCCAGAACCAGGGGTCACAGCTTAAGGATAAGGGGGAAGTCTTTTAGGACCGAGATGAGAAAACATTTCTTCACACAGAGAGTGGTGAGTCTGTGGAATTCTCTGCCACAGAAGGTAGTTGAGGCCAGTTCATTGGCTATATTTAAGAGGGAGTTAGATGTGGCCCTTGTGGCTAAAGGGATCAGGGGGTATGGAGAGAAGGCAGGTACAGGATACTGAGTTGGATGATCAGCATGATCATATTGAATGGCGGTGCAGGCTCGAAGGGCCGAATGGCCTACTCCTGCACCTATTTTCTATGTTTTCAGCTTAACAACATCTTTCCTACCACAGGTGACCAAAACTGAACACAATACTCCAAATGCAGCCTCACCAATATCTTCTACAAATGTAACATAACATCCCAACTTTTATACTCAATACCCTGATAGAGGAAGGCCAATGTGCAGAAAGCCTTCTTGGCCAGAGACGGGAGAGTGGTGGAGGGAGCGAGCTAATGGGATGTGTGAAGTGTGAGCTGTATTCATCTTTGGTTATAGAACCGTAATGTTTACTCCGGGTGAGATCACTGACCCTGAAGAGTATCGGATAGAGTTGGAGCCGATATCTGTAATGTTCAAGGTTAAAGCAGAAGTGAAACAACAATGTTGCTGTGCTCAGCAGGACCGACCGGCCTGTGAGATAGAGTTACAGAGTTTGCTCATACTCCCTTCTTTGCAGTTACCCTCTAGACTGTATCACAAAATGCTGGAGTAACTCAGCAGGTCAGGCAACATCTAGGAGAGAAGGACTGGGGTGATGTTTCGGGTCGAGACCCCTTGTTCAGACTGAGGGACTGTGATCATCCTTCCCATCCTCGACTCTGCCACTCTTCCTGAGTAGGAGTGGTCGGTGAAACCATCTTAATCCCACAGACCTTCTTCGCTCATCCCCTTCAACTATCGACAACTAAATCTGCTTGGAAATGGGCAGTTGAGTCGAGGTTTTGAGATTTCCAATGTTTGTGTGTGTCTCCAGGGGTTAAACCAGCATCTGCCGTTCCTTCTTGCACACACTATCGCCACGTCTCAGCCTACTCCTTCTCGAGGTCACAAATGCTCAGCCTGACTTTCACAATCATTTCTCGTTTTGGGGAATCCTCATTGTAGGACCTATGAATGTCAGTCTTCATAACAAGAGGAGTTGAGTACAGGAGCAAAGAGGTCCTTCTGCAGTTGTACAGGGCCCTAGTGAGACCGCACCTGGAGTACTGTGTGCAGTTTTGGTCTCCAAATTTGAGGAAGGATATTCTTGCTGTTGAGGGCGTGCAGCGTAGGTTCACTAGGTTAATTCCCGGATGGTGGGACTGTCATATGTTGAAAGACTGGAGCGACTAGGCTTGTATACACTGGAATTTAGAAGGATGAGAGGAGATCTTATCGAAACGTATAAGATTATTACGGGGGTTGGACTACGTTAGAGGCAGGAAACATGTTCCCAATGTTGGGGGAGTCCAGAACAAGGGGCCACAGTTTAAGAATAAGGGGAAGGCCATTTAGAACTGAGATGAGGAAAAACTTTTTCAGTCAGAGAGTTGTGAATCTGTGGAATTCTCTGCCTCAGAAGGCAGTGGAGGCCAATTCTCTGATGCATCCAAGAGAGAGCTAGATAGAGCTCTTAAGGATAGCGGAGTCAGGGGGTATGGGGAGAAGGCAGGAACGGGGTACTGATTGAGAGTGTTCAGCCATGATCACATTGAATGGCGGTGCTGGCTCGAAGGGCCGAATGGCCTCCTCCTGCACCTATTGTCTATTGACCCAAACATTGATACTGAACTCAAGGATGACAGCACAGAAACAGGCCCTTCGGCCCAACCTGCCCATGCCGGCCAAGGTGTCTATTCCAACTAGTCCCCAGTGCAATGTTTAGATCCAAGCAGAGTGTTGCAGAGGAGATACCACAGGAAGCAGAGCCTCCAGTTAGGATGTTGCAGAGGCAGGGCCTCCAGTTAGGATGTTGCAGAGGCAGAACCTCCAGTTAGGATGTTG
This sequence comes from Rhinoraja longicauda, assembly GCF_053455715.1. Lineage (NCBI taxonomy): Eukaryota > Metazoa > Chordata > Chondrichthyes > Rajiformes > Arhynchobatidae > Rhinoraja > Rhinoraja longicauda. Next base: position 18,384,538 of record NC_135986.1, read on the forward strand.
CAGAGGCAGAGCCTCCAGTTAGGATGTTGCAGAGGCAGAGCCTCCAGTTAGGATGTTGCCGTCTTTGCAGCAGTAGTTCAGTGTTGGGGTCAGCTCCCTGAAGTGAACCTTGTACCCACTGCCTCTGCCCACTGGCACTGTACGTCACAGAGCAAGGGGCGGGCAGCTGGGTAGAACTACACCGCACTGTCACTTACACATGGCACACCCACACTGTGACACCGACACCCCCACTGACACACTCACACCTGACACACTCACACTGACAAACCCTCACTGACACACCCCTCACTGACACACTCACACT
>NC_135986.1:18385344-18397844 GCF_053455715.1 Rhinoraja longicauda
CGTTGAACTCCCCCTCCTCCTAACTTGACACCATTCAGATAATAATCTGCCTTTCTACTCTTACTTCCAAAGTGAATAACCTCACACTTATCTACATTAAACTGCATCTGCCATGTATCCGCCCACTCACACAACCTGTCCAAGTCACCCTGCAGCCTTATTGCATCTTCCTCACAATTCACACTACCCCCATCTGCAAATTTGCTAATGGTACTTTTAATCCTTTCATCTAAGTCATTAATGTATATCGTAAATAGCTGGGGTCCCAGCACCGTCAGACCATTGAACCTGTTCCCTTGTACATGGTCCTGCCCTTGTACATGGTCGTTCCCTTGTACATGGTCGTTCCCTTGTACATGGTCGTTCCCTTGTACATGGTCGTTCCCTTGTACATGGTCCTGCCCTTGTACATGGTCCTGCCCTTGTACATGGTCGTTCCCTTGTACATGGTCCTGCCCTTGTACATGGTCCTGCCCTTGTACATGGTCGTTCCCTTGTACATGGTCATGCCCTTGTGCATGGTCCTGCCCTTGTACATGGTCCTGCCCTTGTACATGGTCCTGCCCTTGTACATGGTCCTGCCCCTGTACATGGTCCTGCCCCTTGTACATGGTCGTTCCCTTGTACATGGTCCTGCCCTTGTACATGGTCGTTCCCTTGTACATGGTCGTTCCCTTGCACATGGTCCTGCCCTTGTTCATGGTCCTGCCCCTTGTACATGGTCGTTCTCTTGTACATGGTCGTTCCCTTGTACATGGGCATTCCCTTGTACATGGTCCTGCCCCTTGTACATGGTCCTGCCCCTTGTACATGGCCGTTCCCTTGTACATGGTCCTGCCCCTGTACATGGTCCTGCCCCTTGTACATGGTCGTTCCCTTGTACATGGTCCTGCCCTTGTACATGGTCGTTCTCTTGTACATGGTCGTTCCCTTCTACATGGTCCTACCCTTGTACATGGTCCTGCCCTTGTACATGGTCCTACCCCTTGTACATGGTCCTGCCCCTTGTACATGGTCGTTCCCTTGTACATGGTCCTGCCCTTGTACATGGTCGTTCTCTTGCACATGGTCGTTCCCTTGTACATGGTCCTACCCTTGTACATGGTCCTGCCCTTGTACATGGTCCTGCCCCTGTACATGGTCCTGCCCCTGTACATGGTCCTGCCCCTTGTACATGGTCCTGCCCTTGTACATGGTCCTGCCCCTGTACATGGTCCTGCCCCTTGTACATGGTCGTTCCCTTGTACATGGGCATTCCCTTGTACATGGTCGTTCCCTTGTACATGGTCGTTCCCTTGTACATGGTCGTTCCCTTGTACATGGTCCTACCCTGTCACAGGCACAGACACATCACTCACTCACCTTCCCAATTTCCTAGGAGCTCATACCTAATGCGAATGCAAGCTTTGCCCTCTCTCTTGTGGGTCCCACTGCATATTGCCTGAGGAAACTTTCCTGAGCACATTTGACAAATTCCATCCCATCTAAGCCCTTGGCAATATGGCCGTCCCAGTCTATATTAGGAAAGTTAAAATCCCTGTTCCAACAACCTTATTGGTCTTGAAATCTGAATGGTCATTGTTGATGGATTCCCCAGCTGGGACTTCCCCGATATTGATTGCCTGCTTAACCCTAACCTCAACGCTGACCCTAACCTCAACCCTGACCCTAACCCTTCTCCAATCGGGTTCCTTTCCTTCTTGCCCTCCACCCATCACAACCTCTCTGGTCATCCAACCTGACCGTGCTTATTCCTCCTGTTGAACTGTGATCAGCTGCCTTTTAAATGTCTCCCACATGCCAGATGTGACCATTCCCCCAATACCACTGCTCCCAATCTACTCTCCCTGGCTCCAGCCTAATTATGTAAGTTGTTTTCCCCAGGTTAGTACTTTCCATACATATATGCTTATTCGTAACTGCAGTGCTCTGCATAATGTTTGGGACAAAGACCCATCATTTATTTATTTGCCTCTGTACTCCACAATTTGAGATTTGTAATAGAAAAAAAATCACAAGTGGTGAAAGTGCACATTGTCAGATTTTATTAAAAGGTATTTTTATACATTTTGGTTTCACCATGTAGAAATTATTTTTTCTATTACAAATCTCAAATTGTGGAATACAGAGGCAAATAAATAAATGATGGGTCTTTGTCCCAAACATTATGGAGGGCACTGTATATTAAAAGTCAGGAGTCGTGATCACTATTGCTGAAGTGCTATCCCATTGAAACACCAGGCACCAATCCACACTCACTTCCCAGTGCAAGGTTCACTACGGTCCTTGCTTGGGTTGGACTATCCACACGTTTTTAAAAATCCACTTGGATACAAGTAGAAAATTCTGCACCGTCTAAAGAGGCCTCAGTCAACATTGGGAAAGTTAACGTCACCAATCACAGTATCTGTATCTTTTGCACCTTTCTGTGATCTGACTACATCTATTCCTCTGTCTGTGGCTGGCTATTCGGCCGAGAGTATCATCACATTAGACTGATTGCACCTTTCGTATTGGCCGATTCCTGCCACACACTCCCACTACCCCCCCAGCACCATTCCAATACTCGTTTCATTGACCTGTGACAATTGTTAATCCCAAATGGGAAGGCAATGCAGAGAATAGGCCTTGGGTGACAAAAGGCTCCAGTTTTTCCAATAAATGAACACCAAAGGAATGAAAAGCCCACTTTCACCACAGTCCCACTGTGGCAAGGACTGGCAAGAACAAATGTCTGTCTATATTCAGTCTATATTTGCCTATATTCAGTGACACAGGAGGCCTGCAGAACACCCGCCACCATGGTAACAGTTACCATTTTATTTGGAGTGTCATAAAAATGTAAAGACAAATATATCAGCAATTTGTGCGAGAGTACAGAGAATAAATAGCAATGGTGAAAGGTTTGATTAAAATGTTCTCAGCCTTGGTCCATCTCAGCTGTGCCTGGTCCCGGCCTCACTTGTCCAACTCCTGGGGAAGGCAATGTCACTGTCGGCAATTAGACAATAAAGCAAAGGTCAATGGAGACACATTCCATGCTTGAATGCAGAAGGTCCTTGCAGGTTAATTGAAACAGATCACGCAGCCTCATCAAACACAAGGTCGTCTTCAATGATGTTACACCTCTCAGCTTGGCCAATGTTGAGTCTAAACAAAATAAAGCAGAAACCATGAGGCAGGATCTGAAAAAAGGTTTAAATATGAAGGAGGGGTTTGAGAGACTGGCTCTCCAAACAATGTCCCAGCTACTGTTTGCAATGATCAGGTATCATGAGCTAGACACAGCATGAGACTTCTTCTCTTGCCCTCTCTCACTCCAGGGGTCAGACACAGAGTGAAGCTCCCTCTACACTGTCCCATCACACACTGCCCCCCAGGGTCAGGTACACAGAGTGAACCTCCCTCTACACTGTCCCATCACACCCCCCCCCCCCCAGGGTCAGACACAGAGTGAACCTCCCTGTACACTGTCCCATCACACACGTCTAGGGTCAAGGAGAGAGAGTGAACCTCCCTCTACACTGTCCCATCACCCCCCCCCCCAGGGTCAGGTACACAGAGTGTAGCTCCCTCTACAGTGTCCCATCACACCCCCCCCCCCCCCCCAGGGTCAGGTACACAGAGTGAACCTCCCTCTACACTGTCCCATCACCCCCCACCCCCCCCCCCCCAGGGTCAGGTACACAGAGTGATCCTCCCTCTACACTGTCCCATCACACACTTCCCCGGAGGTCAGACACAGAGCGTGAGCACTCAGAGAGTGGGCAGAGCATGGGACAGTTTCCAACACAGGAGTTTCAAGCTGATGGAGGGGTCATTTTAAAATGAGGTGCAGTGAATTTCTGCAATCCTTTGTCCCAGAAAGTTGTGGTCCAGAAAATCAGTAATATTTAAAGAGAATGTTGATCATTGTCAGGCACATCAGGCGATTGGAGGATATGGGGAACTAGCTTGGTAGAGGACACGAGGCCTGGATTGATCAGCCACCATCATATTGAATGGTGAAGCAGACAAGGACTCGAATGGTCCACTACTTTTGTGCTCTTTGAGTATTGAAGAGCCATGATCTTGATCTTTGGGAACCCAATGCAGGGCAGGGGAAGGGTAGGTCATCGATCTGTTCTTGGACCTGATCAGAGTGGCCAGTCGTGAGTCAGGACAGTAGCAGTACACATACTGTCCTCACCCTCTCCAGAGTTTGTGTTGGTGCCTGGATGTCCCTGAAGTGTTGCAGCTTCACTTAGGGCACCTCAGAGGGTCCCTGTATCATGGACATCAGCAATAGTCTGCTTTGTTTTAAGTCTATGATTAAAGGTGCTTTCATGTAGACTGGTACTCCATGTGCAATGTGCAGACACAATCCCCAATAAGACATTGTCATCCCATCGATTGGCCACATTTTGAGATATTCAGAGTCAGTGAAAGAACTCGTTGGTGCAGTTTTTTACCTTTCCGTACAAATGTATAAACTTGCATCAGAAGGCTGAGTAAAGTGAGAACAACTCTCTGGTAATCCAGATGGGAACTGCACACTTGTATCTGTACACTGTGAATGGCTTGAGTGGAATCATGTATTGTCTTTTCACTGGCTGGTTGGCACTTTTCACTGTACCTCAGAACACGTGACAATAAATTAAACTAAACACTTACCAAATGCTGGGGTTTGTTAGAGATGGATGTCCTGCACTTCATCTTCCAGACTCTCCACTTCTTCCTTCAGCACTGCAACAGAGTGGAGCATTGTCAGATACTGTAGATTGGTTATTTCCTACTCACCAATTGTAGCGCTTGTTAGTAGTTGCTCCGCCTAATATGCGATATATATTACCAAGAGCTTGGAGTACTGTGTGCAGTTTTGGTCTCCAAATTTGAGGAAGGATATTCTTGCTATTGAGGGCGTGCAGCGTAGGTTCACTAGGTTAATTCCCGGAATGGCGGGACTGTCGTATGTTGAAAGGCTGGAGCAATTAGGCTTGTATACACTGGAATTTAGAAGGATGAGGGGGGATCTTATTGAAACATATAAGATAATTAGGGGATTGGACACATTAGAGGCAGGAAACATGTTCCCAATGTTGGGGGAGTCCAGAACCAGGGGCCACAGTTTAAGAATAAGGGGTAGGCCATTTAGAACGGAGATGAGGAAGAACTTTTTCAGTCAGAGAGTGGTGAAGGTGTGGAATTCTCTGCCTCAGAAGGCAGTGGAGGCCAGTTCGTTGGATGCTTTCAAGAGAGAGCTGGATAGAGCTCTTAAGGATAGCGGAGGGAGGGGGTATGGGGAGAAGGCAGGAACCGGGTACTGATTGAGAGTGATCAGCCATGATCGCATTGAATGGCGGTGCTGGCTCGAAGGGCTGAATGGCCTACTCCTGCACCTATTGTCTATTGTCTATTACGTAGGGCAGTTGGAGTAGCTGTTTAGTTGCTGTGAAGTCTTGCAGATCTATGCTGTAAGTGGACTGTAATAAATGTGTGTTGCATTACGACGTGTGTACAACTCTCATTACAGATACATTCCCCCATTCCAGCTCCATTCACATCTCCTATCTGTGGTTCCTCAAAAGGGACATCATAGGTAGGGGCATGGTCAAGAAACCTTTTGGTACATTGGCCTTCATCAGCCAGTGTATCGAGTACAGCAGTTGAGATGTTATGTTACAGTTGTACAAGATGTTGGTGAGGTCACATTTGGAGAATTGTGTTCAGTTTATGTTGCATTGTTATAGGAAAGATGTTAAGATGGAAACAGTGCAAAGAAGATACACCAGGATGTTGCCAGGGCTCGAGGGCCTGAGCTATAGGTAGAGGCTGGGCAAGCTAGTACATTATTCATCTGAGCACAGGAATTGGAGGGGTGATTTTATAGAGGTGCACGAGATCGTGAGTGGAATAGATCGGGTAAATATACAGTCTTCTATCCAGAGTAGGGGAATCAAGAATCAGAGGACCTCGGTTTAAGTTGAGGGGGAAAAGATTTAATAGGAATCTGAGGGGCAGTTCCTTGGTAACCATCTTTCATATGACAGGGTTACCAAAACAGAATACAATACTCTGTGTGGCCTCACCAATATCTTAAACAACTGTAAAATGACCTCCCAACAACTACACTCAATACTCTGACTGAAGAAGGCCAATGTGCCGAAAGCCTTCTTGACCACCCTATCTACTTGTGATACCTTTGATCCCTCCTTAGTTTGACTATCTATATATTGTTAGAAGAAACCATCTTGGATGCACCAACAAATTCTGCTCCATCTAAGCCCATTCCACTGAGCAAGTCCCAGTGCAAGCCCATTCCACCGAACAAGACCAAATCTCAGCCCATTCTACCGAGCAAGTCCCAGTGTAAGCCCATTCCACTGGGACCACTAGGATCTCTTCTGGGGTAGGGGTGACCTGTACAAAAGGGACGGGTTACACCTTAGCAGCAGGGGGACCAACATTCTGGCAGGCAGGTTTGCTAGCGCTACAAGTGTGGCTTTAAACTAAGTAGTGGGGGTGAGGGGTTGACAAACTGGGAATATGGAGATGGAGTTAAAGGGGAAGCGAATACAGGAGAAATTGCAAAGGACTCTCTAATAAATGGGAAGGGAAGTTCTAGATGGGATAAGAGAGTAAGGTCAGGGCCAATTGTGACCGGTGTGAGAGAGGAGGTGAATACCGAAGTTAAAATGTTGTATTTAAATGCGCAAAGTATAAAAAATAAAGTGGATGAGATGGAGGCTCAGTTAGACATTGGCAAGTATGATGTTGTGGGAATCACTGAGACATGGCTACAAGAGAACCAGGGCTGAATATTCAGGGGTACACAACATATAGAAAAGACAGGCAGGTGGGCAGAGGGGGTGGGGTCGCTCTGTTGGTAAGGAATGATATTCATTCCCTTGCAAGGGGTGACATAGAATCAGGAGATGTAGAATCAGTATGGATAGACATGAGGAATTGTAAGGGTAAAAATACCCTAATGGGAGTTATCTATAGGCCCCCAAACAGTAGCCTCGACATAGGGTGCAAGTTGAATCAAGAACTTAAATTGGCATGTCGCAAATGTAATGCTCCAGTGGTCATGGGAGATTTAAACATGCAGGTAGACTGGGAAAATCAGGTTGGTAATGGACCCCAGGAAAGAGAGTTTGTGGAGTGTCTCCGAGATGGATTCTTAGAACAGCTTGTACTGGAGCCTACCAGGGAGAAGGCAATTCTGGATTTTGTGTTGTGTAATGAACCTGATCTGATAAGGGGAGCCGAGGTAAAAGAGCCATTAGGAGGTAGTGATCACAATATGATAAGTTTTTTGCTACAAATTGAGAGGGAGAAGGGAAAATCGGAAGTGTCAGTATTCCAGTATAACAAAGGGGATTACAGAGGCATGAGGCAGGAGCTGGCCAGAATTGACTGGAAGGAGGCCCTCGCAGGGAAGACGGTGGAACAGCAATGGCAGGTATTCCTGGGAATAATGTAGAAGTTGCAGGATCAATTTATCCCAAAGAGGAGGAAAGATTCCAAGGGGTGTAAGAGGCAGCCGTGGCTGACAAGGGAAGTCAAGGACAGCATAAAAATAAAAGAGCAGAAGTACAACAAAGCAAAGAAGAGTGGGAAGCCAGAGGATTGGGACTCTTTTAAAGAGCAACAGAAGATGACTAAGAGGGCAATACGGGGAGAAAAGATGAGGTACGAGGGTAAACTAGCCAATAATATAAAGGAGGATAGTAAAAGCTTTTTTAAGTATGTAAAGAGGAAAAAAATAGTCAAGGCAAATGTGGGTCCCTTGAAAACAGAAGCAGGGGAATTTATTATGGGGAACAAGGAGATGGCAGACGAGTTGAACCGGTACTTTGGGTCTGTCTTTACTAAGGAAGATACAAACAATCTCCCACGTGTTCTAGTGGCCAGAGATCCTAGGGTGACGGAGGAACTGAAGGAAGTGGCGGTGCCTAACGGCTGCGGCTCGCTAGCAGTCTGTTCGTCTTTTTTCCTTTTTTTTTTGTTGTGTGTCGGTGTTGGGATGGTTTTTTTTTTTTTTTGGTTGTGTATGTGTGGGGGGTGGGGGAGTGGTGGTGTGGGTGGGGGGGGTGGGGGAAACCTTTCTCTTTTAGGTCTCTTCATCACGGCGCGGGGTGCGGCTCGGCCGCGGGGCCTTCCATCGCCCGGTTCGGCTCGGCCGCTGGACTTAACAGTGCCCGGGCCGCGGGGCCTAACATCGCCCGGCACGGCTCGGCCGCGGGACTTTTCATCGCTGATGCGGCTCGGCCGCTGGACTTAACATCGCCCGGTGCGGCTTGGCCGCGGGGCCTTCCATCGCCCGGTGCGGCTCAGCAGCGGGGCCTTCCATCGCCCGGTTCGGCCGCGAGACGTCTCAGCGCCCGGTGCGACTCGGCCGCGGGGACTTCCATCCCCTTGCGGGGACTGTGCGGGTCGGTCGGGGACGAGCTGTCTGTCCGTGGGCGTGGGGAAGAGAGTGGAAGTTTTGTTGCCTCCATCACAGTGAGGGGGTGTTTGGAGTCACTGTGATGGACGTTTGTGTTGGGGCATGTGTCTTGTGTTCTTTTTTGTGTGTGACTGCTATGTAGTTTCGTTCGGTACCTTGGTACCGAATGACAAATAAAGCTCTGTTGAACTGTTGTTGTTGAACTGTTGATTAGGCAGGAAATGGTGTTGGGTAGACTGATGGGACTGAAGGCTGATAAATCCCCAGGGCCTGATGGTCTGCATCCCAGGGTACTTAAGGAGGTGGCTCTAGAAATTGTGGACGCATTGGTGATCATTTTCGAATGTTCTATAGATTCAGGATCAGTTCCTGTGGATTGGAGGGTAGCTAATGTTATCCCGCTTTTTAAGAAAGGAGGGAGAGAGAAAACGGGAAATTATTGACCAGTTAGTCTGACATCAGTGGTGGGGAAGATGCTGGAGTCAATTATAAAAGACGAAATTGCAGAGCATTTGGATAGTAGTAACAGGATTGTTCCGAGTCAGCATGGATTTACGAAGGGGAAATCATGCTTGACTAATCTTCTGGAATTTTCTGAGGATGTAACTAGGAAAATTGACAGGGGAGAGCCGGTGGATGTGGTGTACCTCGACTTTCAGAAAGCCTTTGACAAGATCCCATATAGGAGATTAGTGGGCAAAATTAGAGCACATGGTATTGGAGGGAGGGTACTGACATGGATAAAAAATTGGTTGACAGAAAGCAAAGCGTGGGGATAAATGGGTCCCTTTCAGAATGGCAGGCAGTGACTAGTGGGGTACCGCAAAGCTCGGTGCTGGGACTGCAGCTATTTACATCAATGACTTGGATGAAGGGATTAAAAGTACCATTAGCAAATTTGCAGATGATACAAAGCTGGGTGGCAGTGTGAACTGTGAGGAAGATGCTATGAGGTTGCAGGGTGACTTGGACAGGTTGTGTGAGTGGGCGGATGCATGGCAGATGCAGTTTAATGTGGATAAGTGTGAGGTTATCCACTTTGGTGGTAAGAATAGGAAGGCAGATTATTATCTGAATGGTGTCAAGTTAGGAAAAGGGGATGTACAATGAGATCTGGGTGTCCTAGTGCATCAGTCACTGAAAGGAAGCATGCAGGTACAGCAGGCAGTGAAGAAAGCCAATGGAATGTTGGCCTTCATAACAAGAGGAGTTGAGTATAGGAGCAAAGATGTCCTTCTGCAGTTGTACAGGGCCCTGGTGAGACCGCACCTGGAGTACTGTGTGCAGTTCTTGCGATTGAGGGCTTGCAGCGTAGGTTTACTAGATTAATTCCCGGAATGGCAGGACTGTCATATGTTGAAAGATTGGAGCGACTAGGCTTGTACATGCTGGAATTTAGAAGGATGAGAGGGGATCTTATCGAAATATATAAGATTATTAAGGGGTTGGACACGATAGAGGCAGGAAACATGTTCCCAATGTTGGGGGAGTCCAGAACCAGGGGCCACAGTTTAAGAATAAGGGGTCGGCCATTTAGAATGGAGATGAGGAAATACTTTTTCAGTCAGAGAGTTGTAAATCTGTGGAATTCTCTGCCTCAGAAGGCAGTGGAGGCCAATTCTCTGAATGCATTCAAGAGAGAGCTGGATAGAGCTCTTAAGGATAGCGGAGTCAGGGGGTATGGGGAGAAGGCAGGAACGGGGTACTGATTAAGAATGATCAGCCATGATCACATTGAATGGTGGTGCTGGCTCGAAGGGCCGAATGGCCTCCTCCTGCACCTATTGTCTATTTGTCTATTGTCTATTCCACCGAGGAAGTCCTAATTTCAGCCCATTCCACCGAGCAAGTCCCAGTCAATAATAAAGAAGCTAAAGTCATGCACAATAACAACACCTCTGAGTTTAGAAACATAGAAGCATGGAAAATAGGTGCAGGAGGAGGCCATTCGGCCCTTCAAGCCTGCACCGCCATTCAATATAATCATGGCTGATCATCCAGAATCAGTATCCTGTTCCTATTTTTTCCCCATATACCTTGATTCCGTTAGCCCTAAGAACAAAATCTAACTCTCTCTTGAAAACATCCAGTGAATGGGCCTCCACTGCCTTCTGTGGCGAAGAATCCCACAGATTCACAACTCTCTGGGTGAAAACGTTTTTCCTCATTTTGCATCTTTCCATATCTGCTCCTCTGAATCCCACTGGCTGTTGGAGTTATTTCAGACGTCCCACACCTGCCGTTTTCATGTAGAGGTCTCAGTGTCCCACAGGTGTGCACTCACCTGTACAGGTGGAGTCAGGAGCTGCCTGTGTGATGGGAAAGCTGAACGACCGTCTCAGTCTGGGGGCTGGACTGTCAAAGCTAATGCTCTTGGTGCGTTTCCGACACTCCATCACCAGCAGGGTCTTGCACTGTTTGTGGCAGCTGATCCCACAGGCTGTAAACACAAGACCAACACGGCCATGAGTACCTGTGGCAACAAACTGGCCTCAACTCAGCTGGCCAGAACCCCAGGGCTAACGGTGGGGCCAAGAGAGGGGCAGGAGCAGAGTTCATGGGGGATACGAGGGGCAGGAGCAGAGTTCATGGTTCCCCACAGCCCCACAAGGGGCAGGAGTAGAATTCATGGTCCCCCCCCCCCAGCCCCACGAGGGGCAGGAGTAGAGCAGAGTTCATGGTTCCCCCAGCCCCACAAGGGGCAGGACCGGAGTTCATGGTTCCCCACAGCCCCACGAGGGGCAGGAGTAGAGTTCATGGTCCCCCCCCCCCCCCCCCAGCCCCACGAGGGGCAGGAGTAGATCAGAGTTCATGGTTCCCCCAGCCCCACAAGGGGCAGGACCAGAGTTCATGGTTCCCCCCCCAGCCCCACGAGGGGGAGGAGCAGAGTTCATGGTTCATCCAGCTCCACGGGGGGCAGGAGCAGAGTTCATGGTTCATCCAGCCCCACGGGGGGCAGGAGTAGAGTTCATGGTTCATCCAGCCCCACGAGGGGGAGGAGCAGAGTTCATGGTTCATCCAGCCCCACAGGGGGAGGAGCAGAGTTCATGACCCCCCCCCAGCCCCACTTCGAGCTGTTTACCCGGAGATTCCGGGAGTTCAAAGGGATCTGAGAGGACGGACAGAGAATGAATTCTTAGAAACTTAGTAAAACAGGTGCAGGAGGAGACCATTCGGCCCTTCGAGCCTGTACGCACCGCCATTCAATGTGATCATGGCTGATCATCCACAATCAGTACCCCGTTCCTGCCTTCTCCCCGTACCCCTTGAATCCGTTCGCCCCCGGGGGGGGGGGTGACAGAGTCTGGGACCCGGGGGGGTGGGGGAACAGTCTGAGATGGGAGGGGCAAGAGTCTATGCTGGGGGGGGAGGGGGGGTGGGGTGGGGGGGGGGCTCATCATGACCTCACTGGTGTGGATAGTAGAGCTGACAGACACAAAACGCTGGAGTAACTCAGTGGGACGGGCAGCATCTCTGGAGAGAAGGAATGGGAGACACTTCTTCAGACTGTGGACTGTGAGGGCAGGATGGATCACAGAGGGGGAGCAGTGTGACAGGTTATAGTACAGCTGTTGTTGGAGAGAGTCAAGGGTTACCCGGCCCACACTCACCTTTACACTTGTAGCCTTGTTTGTACAAACCCCAGATCTGTGGGAGGAGAGGAGAGAGTAGAGTAGAGCGGTCAGTGTGAAGTGAGTCCGTGTGGCCACTGCCTGCCTCCATGTCAATGGTGGGGTCCACAGTGTAGGCCCAGGGCATTGGTGGAGAGGGGGGCAATGGCAGCACTCCCCACCCCCACCCCACCCCCACCCCACCCCACCCCCACCCCACCCCCCCCACCCCCACCCCACCCCCACCCCACCCCCACCCCCACCCCCACCACCCCCACCCCCACCCCACCCAACCCCCACCCCCACCCCACCCCACCCCCACCCCCACCCCCACCCCCACCCCCACCCCACCCCCCCCACCCCCACCACCCCCACCCCCACCCCCAGCCCCACCCCACCCCTTGGGGCCGACACTGCCTGGGGCCGACTCACTCCCCATGTCCCAGGGTCAGCCATGC
>NC_135986.1:18402844-18416763 GCF_053455715.1 Rhinoraja longicauda
GGTGTGGGACCAGGGGGTGTGGGACCAGGGGGTGTGGGACCAGGGGGTGTGGGACCAGGGGGTGGGGGACCAGGGGGTGTGGGACCAGGAGGGACCAGGGGGTGTGGGACCAGGGGGTGTGGGACCAGGGGGTGTGGGACCAGGGGGTGGGGGACCAGGGGGTGTGGGACCAGGGGGTGTGGGACCAGGAGGGACCAGGGGGTGTGGGACCAGGGGGTGTGGGACCAGGGGGTGTGGGACCAGGGGGTGTGGGACCAGGAGGGACCAGGGGGGTGTGAGACCTGTTGGAGGTTTACTTACCTCCACCATCTTGAGGATGTGTTTGTTAATTAACTCAGGATCTGTTTTTGGTTTGACAGCAGCTGCCCACTCATCGATCACCGATAGCTTGGGTGGGACGGGACTGGACGGCTAGGACAGAGAAACATACTGTGAATTACAGGAACCTTTTATCCAGATGGACCCCAGAACCAAAGCAACTTCAACCTGCAACAGTCGGACATCATAGTCTTTCTTTAAATCATATTGGTCTGATCTTGGAGCACATTGTCACACCAGTCCTTCTTGCTGTAAATCAAGCCCAATGTACCATGTACCGCATCGCCCCCCTCACACCCCCACCCCCCCCAACACCTCCACCCCCCCCCACCCACCCCCCCACCCCCCCCCACCCACCCCCCCACCCCCCCCCCAACCCCCCACCCCCCACCCCCCCCACCCCCCACCCACCCCCACCGCCCACACCTCCCACCCCCCCCACACCTCCCCCCCCCCCACCCACCCCCACCCCCCCCCCCCACCCCCACCCCCCCCCCCAACCCCCCCCCACCCCCCCCACCCCATTTGTGGTTCATCCAATTGAAGCTAATCACATGGCCGTTCCAGCCCAGTCAACCAATCATGTGGTCCGTCCAACCATGACAGCCAATCATCATTAGACCATAAATGATAGGAGCAGAATTAAGCCATTCGGCCCATCAAGTCTATTCCTCCCCCCACCCCCCACCCCCCTCCCCACCCCCCCATCCCCCACCCCCCCCCCTCCACCCCACACCCCCCCATCCCATTCGGCCCATCAAGTCTATTCCTCCCCCGCCCCCCCACCCCCCACCCCCCACTCCACCCCCCACCCCCCCCTCCACCCCCCACCCCCCCCTCCCATTCGGCCCATCAAGTCTATTCCTCCCCCCACCCCCACCCCAACTATCTCCTTCTGATGATTACTGGGGTGAATCAGACATGTGGGACCAGGGGGTGTGGGACCAGGGGGTGTGGAGGGTGGGGGTGGGGGTGGGGGTGGGGGGGGGTGAGGGTGTGGAGGGTGGGGGGGGGGGTGTGGAGGGTGGGGGGGGGGGTGGGGGGTAAGTTAATGTAGGTTACAAAGTGCTTTTGTTTCTCCAATACTCACTGTGGACTTGGATGTGCGAGGTTCTCTTAACAGCGAAAGTTTGTAAATCTCATCATCTGTGTGATATTGATCAAGTGAGACCTACAGAGACAATGCAGCCCATTGTACATCAGAGCAACAGTTCATTTGTAACAACACAATATTCAACATAATACCCACTGCCGTCTTTACTCCATGTTGGACCGTGTTCATTTCTTAGCCAGAGCTAGATTTTACACTCCATAAGCAAAGTTGATGGGGAGTTACCAGGGGGGGGGAGGAGAGTGACAGACAGATCAATTGTGTCTTATATCTCCTCCACTCTCATGTCAAGTGAGATCCACTTCTGAAAACATTAGTGTGGATGGAGGAACAAGACAAATGTCCCTTCCTGCTGGATAGAAGGATGAGGGGGGATCTTATTGAAACATATAAGATAATTAGGGGATTGGACACGTTAGAGGCAGGAAACATGTTCCCAATGTTGGGGGAGTCCAGAACAAGGGGCCACAGTTTAAGAATAAGGGGTAGGCCATTTAGAACGGAGATGAGGAAGAACTTTTTCAGTCAGAGAGTGGTGAAGGTGTGGAATTCTCTGCCTCAGAAGGCAGTGGAGGCCAGTTCGTTGGATGCTTTCAAGAGAGAGCTGGATAGAGCTCTTAAGGATAGTGGAGTGAGGGGGTATGGGGAGAAGGCAGGATCGGGGTACTGATTGAGAGTGATCAGCCATGATCGCATTGAATGGCGGTGCTGGCTCGAAGGGCTGAATGGCCTCCTCCTGCACCTGTTGTCTATTGTCTATTGTCTATTATCTCTTGAATGCTCCAGGAGACTAAGGGTGCAGATTCATTGGAGGATTTCCTCTCCACTCTCATGTCTTGCACAGCTGATTGCCTTCAGCCGCCTGGACCCCAAGCTTTGGATTCACTCCCAAAACCCCCCTTCCTCCTCCAAGCCACCCCATCTGACCAAACATATCGTCCCGCGATCCTACAACAGTGGGGAAGAGTTGGCTTAATGCCAGCTCTCCTGTGCTAAGGTTCGTGTGGGTTGGTTCTGATGGAAGAGAAGATGTCCACTCAGGGCCACTCACCGTCAGCAGGTTGACCAGGTCTTTGTTGGGCTCAATGGGTGGAGGAGTGGCCTGGACTTGGCCCAGTTCATTCAGGATGGTGTAGAGTTGCTGCATCTTGACCACATTGAGCTGCCCCTCCTCCACCCAGTCATGGAGTGCCAGGTGAACGGCCAGCAAATCCTTCAGATGAACACCAAGGATGGGGAACTTGAAACCAGACCCTTCTGCAAAATGCTTCCGGTAATTTCCATAATTGCTGCATGTGGTGACCAGCTCAGTCAACTCATCTGAAATCTGGCAACAACAGACAAATGGTTCACTAACACTGGGGAGATGACACTAAAGAGGGTGGTATTGTAGATAGCAAAGATGGTTGTCAAAATTGCAGCAGTCTCTTGATGGGTTGAAATAGGCTGAGGAATAGTTAGTGGAGTTTAATACAGAGAAGTGTGAGGTGTTGTGAAGACAAACCAGGGCAGGACCTTCACAGCAAAGCTCTGCGGAGAGTTGCAGAGCAGAGGGAACTCAGAATGCAGGTACACAGTTCCTTGAAAGTGGTGTCACGGGTAGATAGGGTGGTCAAAAAACTGGCACATTGGCCTTCATCAATCATGTGTAATGAGTATAGGAGTTGAGATGTTATGTTACAGATGTACAAGAAGTTTGTGAGGTCGATTTGGAGAATTATGTTCAGTTTCAGTTGCCTTGTTTTTGGGAAGATGTTAAGCTGGAAAGGGTGCAGAAAAGATTTACAAGGATATTGCCAGGACTTGGGGAAAGGCTGTCGGGAAAGGTTGGGCAGGCTAGGACTTTCTTTATTTCATGGAGAACAGGAGGATGAGGGGTGATCTTATAGAGGTGTATAAAATCACGAGGGGAATGGATCGGGTGAATGCACAGAGTCTTTTACCCAGAGTAGGGGAATCATGAACCAGAGGACATGGGTTGAAAATGAGAGGGGAAAGATTTAAGAGGAACCTGAGGGGCAACTTTATTACACAGAGGGTGGTGGGTGTATGGAACTAGCTGCCAGAGCAAGTACTATCACAACATTTAAATTAGTGTATTGTAGATGGGGCATATTGGTCGGAGTGGGTGAGTTGGGCCAAAGGGAATGTTTCTGTGCGATTCGATGAAGATCATGTGGGTGGTGGATCTGTATCTCTCTCACCTTCAAGACATCAGCGCTGATGTAGTGATAGGTCTCCTTCAGACGCAAGATAGCACTGTGACTCAGTCCACCAATGACTGCCATCAAGGTGTTGTAATTCTGCAATTGCAGGAGTCTCTGTGTGTTGGAGGTCAGAGGGTGTGAGGAGAAAAAGGTACACTTTCAAACATGCTTTCTCAAAACATTCCAGTTTTCATATGTTGTTGGTGTTTTAAAATGACTATTTGAAACACAGCTGGATTAAAACATCACCCATTCCTTCTCTCCCGAGATGCTGCCTGACCTGCTGAGTTACTCCAGCATTTTGTGAATAAATGGATTAAAACAATACCTTCCTTTTCCAAATTCAACCCAAACCCTGCTGTGACCCCCCACTCATACAATGAGTGGTCAGGCTGCGTGCAGTTCTGGTCACCACACTGCCGGAAGGATGTGGAGTCTTTGTGTCTTTTTGTGTGTTGACCAACATCTGCAGTTCTTTATTTCTACATTGCAATCTCTGGAGACTCAGCAACTCCACCTGATGTCAGATAGGAACAACGGGTGGCAGTAGTGTCGGCTCGCCACCAGATGGCAGCAAGGAGGGGAGAGTGCAGCCGCAGTATGTTAATTCGTCACCAGATGGCAGCAAGGAGGGGAGCCGCAAGTGTCTGGAATGGCCACCAGATGGCAGGAGGGAGTGAGAGTGGCAGCAGTGTGGGGAATGGCCACCAGATGGCAGGAGGGAGCAGCAGTGTGGGGAATAGCCACCAGGTGGCAGGAGCAAACAGCCATGTGTGGAATGGCCACCAGATGGCATGAGAGAGCCAGGGTGGCAGTGTGGGGAATGGCCAGCAGATGGCAGGAGGGAGCAGCAGTGTGGAGAATGGCCACCAGATGGCAGGAGGGAGCAGCAGTGTGGAGAATGGCCATCAGATGGCAGGAAGCAGTGCGGGGAATGGAGGGAGTGAGAGTGGCAGCAGTGTGGGGAATTGCCATCAGATGGCAGGAGGGAGTGAGAGTGGCAGCAGTGTGGGGAATGGCCACCAGATGGCAGGAGGGAGCAGCAGTGTGAGGAATGGCCACCAGATGGCAGGAGGGAGCAGCAGTGTGGGGCATGGCCACCAGATGGCAGGAGGGAGCAGCAGTGTGGGGCATGGCCACCAGATGGCAGGAGGGAGCAGCAGTGTGAGGAATGGCCACCAGATGGCAGGAGGGAGCAGCAGTGTGGGGCATGGCCACCAGATGGCAGGAGGGAGCAGCCTGGGGAAGATTTGTAATCCTGGATCCAATTAATGATTCTGGCCAGAATCTGACCAGAATGAGACTAACAGCTCGATTGTAATCAAATATTGAGTCATAGAGTGATACAGCGTGGAAATAGGCCCTTCGGCCCATCTCGCCCACACCGGCCAACATGCCCCATCTACACTAGTCCCACCTGCCCACACCGACCAACATGCCCCATCTACACTAGTCCCACCTGCCCACACCGACCAACATGCCCCATCTACACTAGTCCCACCTGTCTGCGTTTGGTCCATATCCCTCCAAACCCGCCCTATCCTATGTACCTGTTTAACTGTTTTTTTATATATATTATTTTCTTCGACGAGTTAGCATACAACTAAGGCTTTTCACTTTACCTCAGCACACGTGACTATACTAACGTAAACCAAACGTTGGTCTGTGCATGCTCCACCAGGTCCCTGGAGCAGTCCGTCACCAACGGGACATCCCAGTAACCCATCGAACAGCAGGCTGGGAGCATCACCCTCTGGATCAGTCCCTGGGTTACCCCCCCCCCCCAGTGTGCCAGTGTGCCCCGTCAATCACCCCCCCCCCCCTTGGATCACCCCCTTGGATCACCCCCCCTCCCATCAATCACCCCCCTTGGATCACCCCCCTCCCATCAATCACCCCCCTTGGATCACCCCCCTCCCATCAATCACCCCCCTTGGATCACCCCCCCTCCCATCAATCACCCCCCTTGGATCACCCCCCCCCCCATCAATTATCCCCCTTGGATCACCCCCCCCTTGGATCACCCCCCTTGGATCACCCCCCCTCCCATCAATCACCCCCCTTGGATCACCCCCCCCCCATCAATCACCCCCCATCAATCACCCCCCCCTTGGATCACCCCCCCCTTGGATCACCCCCCCCTTGGATCACCCCCCTTGGATCACCCCCCCCCTATCAATCACCCCCCTTGGATAACCCCCCTTGGATCACCCTCCCTTGGATCACCCCCCCCCCCCTATCAATCACCCCCCTTGGATCACCCCCCCCTATCAATCACCCCCCTTGGATCACCCCCCTTGGATCACCCCCCCTTGGATCACCCCCCTTGGATCACCCCCCCCTCCCATCAATCACCCCCCTTGGATCACCCCCCCCGTCAATCACCCCCCTTGGATCACCCCCCTTGGATCACCCCCCCCCTATCAATCACCCCCCTTGGATCACCCCCCTTGGATCACCCCCCCATCAATCACCCCCCTTGGATCACCCCCCCCTTGGATCACCCCCCCTTGGATCACCCCCCCTTGGATCACCCCCCCCAATCAATCACCCCCCTTGGATCACCCCCCTGGCAATCCATGCGGTGCCTGGGTTAGATCTCTAGATGACCCCCAACCCCCCCCCCCCGGGTCACCCCCCACCCCTCCATCCTCTCTCATCCCCAATCCCTCTCCCAACCTCCCCATCCAATACGACCCTCCCTCACCCCTCTTGCCCCCCCCCCCCCCCCCCCAGCACCCACCTGGGCCATGTGCACGAACTTGGTGATGACCTCTGCCCTCTGCTGAGGGGTGTGCAGACTGAGAACCATCATCTGCACCCACTGTGAGATGCTGTTGAAGAGACTGATGAACCTCTCCAGAATAGGGTTGTCCTTAGTGCAGCCGTGTTTGGCAAAGCTTTGGTAATCACGGAACTGTGGGGGGAACGTAGAGAGTCAGTGTGGGCAGACGTTGACCAGTGTGGGCAGACGTTGACCAGTGTGGGCAGACGTTGACCAGTGTGGGCAGACGTTGACCAGTGTGGGCAGACGTTGACCAGTGTGGGCAGACGTTGACCAGTGTGGGCAGACGTTGACCAGTGTGGGCAGACGTTGACCAGTGTGGGCAGACGTTGACCAGTGTGGGCAGAAGTTGACCAGTGTGGGCAGACGTTGACCAGTGTGGGCAGACGTTGACCAGTGTGGGCAGACGTTGACCAGTGTGGGCAGACGTTGACCAGTGTGGACAGACGTTGACCAGTGTGGGAAGACGTTGACCAGTGTGGGCAGAAGTTGACCAGTGTGGGCAGACGTTGACCAGTGTGGGCAGACGTTGACCAATGTGGGCAGACATTGACCAATGTGGGCAGACATTGACCAATGTGGGCAGACGTTGACCAGTGTGGGCAGATGTTGACCAATGTGGGCAGACCTTGACCAATGTGGAAACCAGGCATTATCTTCACGCTCACAGCTGACCACATTGGTCAACATGCAGCCACCTGTTCACTTGTGAAGCCTCCACCAATGGGACATGTGGCTTGTACATAAACAAGGCATTGAGTGTTAATGCAACTGAACACCTCCTGCAGCTCTCAGGAAGGTCGGCATCTTGGGCCAGAGTTAGTGAGGTTGAGTTCAGGAGTCCAGGCATCATTGGGCTCCAAAACACCTGTTACAACACATTCTGCCTGACCTGCTGCTTACAGAACGTTACGTTGTGCAGGAAAATAACTGCAGATGTTGGTACAAACCGAAGGTATTTATTCACAAAATGCTGGAGTAACTCAGCAGGTCCGGCAACATCTCGGAGAGAAGGGAATGGGTGACATTTTGGATTGAGACCCTTCTTCAGACTGAGCAATAAAGTCTGAAGAAGGGTCTCGACCCGAAACGTCACCCATACCCTCTGTCCACAGATGCTGCCTGACCCACTGAGTTACTCCGGCACTCTGTGAAACGTCACCTATCCATGTTCTCCACAGATGCTGCCTGACCCGCTGGGTTACTCCAGCACTCTGTGAAACGTCACCTATCCATGTTCTCCACAGATGCTGCCTGACCCACTGAGTTACTCCAGCATTTTGGTGAAACCATTGAACTTATGTTGTTAATTTCACATTTTAGTTTAGACCCAGAATCAGCAATTTTATGGTTTTCCTTCTGAAACATTAACCGTTTCTCTTTCCACAGGCCCTGTCTGGCCTGATGTGTATCCAGTGGATAGTACCAGGTGTCCAGTGTGGCCAAATGCCCCGTGTGCCTGGTGCCCAGTGCTCAGTGTGCCAAATGTCCAGTGTGCCCAGTGCCCAGTGTGCCCCGTGTGCCTGGTGCCCAGTGTGCCAAGTGTCCAGTGTGCCAAGTGTCCAGTGTGCCAGTGTGCCCAGTGTGCCAGGTGCCCAGTGTGCCAGGTGCCCAGTGCCCAGTGTGCCAAATGTCCAGTGTGCCAAGTGCCCAGTGTGCCCGGTGCCCAGTGTGTCAGTGCCCAGTGTGCCAGTGTGCCAGTGTGCCCAGTGTGCCAGGTGGCCAGTGTGCCAGTGTGTCCAGTGTGCCCTGTGCCCAGTGTGCCAGTGTGCCCAGTGCCCAGTGTGCCAGTGTGCCCTGTGCCCAGTGTGCCCAGTGCCCAGTGTGCCCAGTGTGCCAGTGCCCAGTGTGCCCAGTGCCCAGTGCCCAGTGTGCCCTGTGCCCAGTGTGCCAGGTGTCCAGTGTGCCAGGTGTCCAGTGTGTCTAGTGTGCCCTGTGTGCCCAGTGTGTCCAGTGGCCAGTGTGCCAGTGTGCCAGTGTCCAGTGCCAGTGTCCAGTGTGCCAGGTGCCCAGTGTACCTGATATCCAGTAGTTTTTGCTGTGTTTCATATTTGCAGCACTTTAATTCTTCATTACCAAATCATCCTCTGTCAGTCCACAGCTTCTCACTGAGCAAGATGCCTTATCTATGTTCCTCCTCCATGTCCACATTTGGCCCATATACCTCCACATCTATTCATGTTCTGTATATGGTGTTGGACTACCTGCCTCAACTACTTCCTCGTCCAATACTCTGTGTGTAAAAGTTGCTCCTCGGGTTCCTATTAAATCTTTCTCCTCTCACCTTAAACCTACGCCCTCTGGTTTTGATTCACCTACCCTGGGCCAACATGATCACCCATGAGCTCAGTGAATGATAGAGGAGCCTCAAAGTGGGCATCCACCTACCCTGGCCACTCACTCTTGTCATCATGATCACCCATGAGCTCAGTGAATGATAGAGGAGCCTCAAAGACTCCAGAGATGCACAAACGCTCACATCTCTCAGACTGAAACACGTGGAGGACTGAGGCTTCTCAGGTTGTTTGCCTGGAACCCAGAGATGGAGCAAGCAGCTGAGTCCTGGCCTTGCCCTGAACCCAACCATCGGACCTAATGCTGGAGTAACTCAACGGGACAGGCATCATTTCTGGAGGTGACGTTCCGGTTGAGACCCTTCTTCTGATCCATTTGGATATGTCCATCTATGAACCACAAGAAGTCCCCACCATCTATACTCGGAATTGTCTTTGTTCCCCCGGGATTTGCCACAACACATTTGTAAACCGAGCCCAGCGTTTGGCAGTGGGGAGTCACCTAGAGTCATAGAGTGATATAATGTGGAAACTAGCTCTTTGGACCAACTTGCCCACACTGGCCAACATGTCCCAGCTACACTAGTCCCACCTGCCCACACTGGCCAACATGTCCAGCTACACTAGTCCCACCTGCCCACACCGGCCAACATGCCCCTTCTACACTAGTCCCACCTGCCCACACTGGCCAAAATGTCCCAGCTACACTAGTCCCACCTGCCCACACTGGCCAACATGTCCCAGCTACACTACTCCCAACTGCCCACACTGCCCAACATGTCCCAGCTACACTAGTCCACCTGCCGTGCCTGGCCCATATCCCTCCAAACCTGTCCTATCCATGTACCAGTCTAACTGCTTCTTAAACGATGGGATAGTCCCAGCCTCAACTACCTGCTCTGGCAGCTCGTTCCATTCACCCACCACCCTCTGCATGAGGGTGGTCTTTGTTTTTAATCCCCCACAGTGGTCGAAGACACTATCACAGTGAAAGGAGTGGGTGGAGTCAATAACCCATTCCCAGACACAAAACACTTGAATACTGCGTTTACATTTGGGAAGAGGTGAACATTCACCCCAAGGTTAGCCCTGAGGTTCAGAGAAAGGCCAGGATTCCACTTTCATTCCCACATCAAACATCGTTCCACAAGAAACATTGAGATGGTTTTCTCTGCACATTCCATAAAATGGGAAAGGGAATTATGTTTTGTTCACAGCAAGCAGCCCAGACAATCACAACCTCCCTTCCATTGACTCCATCTCCATCAAACCCTGAGGCACAACACTAGACACAGGCCTAAAGTGCAAAAAGCAACCTTCCTTCCATGAAAGCTGCCTCTCCTTGGATCCCATGCGACCTAACCTTTCCAGAGCAGCATAGCATGCAGAGCCTTGTGAAAGGATGCTAACATCCACGTACACAACAGCTAACATCCATGTACACGACAGCTAACATCCACGTACACGACATCTAACATCCACGTACACAACATCTAACATCCATGTACACGACATCTAACATCCACACACGACAGCTAACATCCACGTACACGACATCTAACATCCACGTACACGACAGCTAACATCCACGTACACAACAGCTAACATCCACGTACACGACATCTAACATCCACGTACACGACATCTAACATCCACGTACACAACAGCTAACATCCACGTACACAACAGCTAACATCCACGTACACAACAGCTAACATCCACGTACACAACAGCTAACATCCACGTACACAACAGCTAACATCCACGTACACGACATCTAACATCCACGTACACGACATCTAACATCCACGTACACAACAGCTAACATCCACGTACACAACAGCTAACATCCACACACGACAGCTAACATCCACGTACACAACAGCTAACATCCACGTACACGACATCTAACATCCACGTACACGACATCTAACATCCACGTACACGACATCTAACATCCACGTACACGACATCTAACATCCACGTACACGACATCTAACATCCACGTACACGACATCTAACATCCACGTACACGACATCTAACATCCACGTACACGACATCTAACATCCACGTACACGACATCTAACATCCACGTACACGACATCTAACATCCACGTACACGACATCTAACATCCACGTACACGACATCTAACATCCACGTACACGACATCTAACATCCACGTACACGACATCTAACATCCACGTACACGACATCTAACATCCACGTACACGACATCTAACATCCACGTACACGACATCTAACATCCACGTACACAATATCTACAGCTCTGCCCCATCAACCTTTTGGGTCACGTCTACAATAAACTCAATCTGATTTGTGAGGCAATCTCCCAAGTACAAAAACCATGCTGACTATTCTTAATCAGCCCTAGTCTCTCCAAATGCACATATATTTAATCCCTCAAGAATACTCTGTAAAACAAAAGCTTTTCATTGTACCTCTGCGTACATTGGCAATAGTAAGCTAAACCCTGCTATGAAGGTGGCCTTTGTTTTTATTTCCCCCTCAGTCGTTAGGTGTTGTCTCTCGCGCAGTTTGTGACATGGAATGGGGTTTGATTGGAGGGCAGGACTGATGTCAAGCAAGACTGCAAGCCGCTCCACATGACCAAGTCCATTTGTAGTGTCCTATGTAGCCACAGCAAGTTACACAGCAGCAATGTGCTCATGATCTGAAACTGCTATCTGCTTTTGGCCAACAACAGAAAACGCTGGAGAACTCAGGTCAGGCACTGTTTGTGAAAGAGAGACCATCAATGAAAGACTCTAACTCAGACCTGAGAGAGAGAGAGAGAGAGAGAGAGAGAGAGAGAGAGAGAGAGAGAGAGGAAGCAAGTCAGTCAGAACAGCAGTTAGGTTGGAGGGTGGGAGGAGGATGGGGTAGGGGACGAGGGGGGTGGGGGAGGGATGGGGGGTGGGACAAGTGGAATGGGGTGAAATGATGGGGACTTCAATGGACAGAAATCTCCTTTGATAAGTTCAGGGCAAGTCCTGGGATTATTCCTGTCTGTCAGCTGAGTTCCTGCAGCACGTTGTGTTTAACTGAAGGGGACAAGACCATGAAAACTACACTAATCTGATGAGGGGAAGGTTGTTGTTGTCACATTGAGCCGAGGCTTAGTGGCAGAGACACCAACTCCAAATCAAGGACATTAGTTCCAATCCATTCCAAGCATGGGATTGTAACCTTCAGGACAAGTCCTTTCTGATAAGGTGTTCCATTGACTGTTTGTGGACGTGGAACTCAGTAGTCCACCAACCCCGATGGCTGTGTTGGCCATATCTAGTGTGGACGGGTTGAGAGACAGAGAGACGAAGAGAGACAGAGAGTGAGATTCTCACCAGGATACGACAGAATGACTTATACTCCAGATACGTCAAGTGTTCAGCCAACTCCAGGGGTCCCAGGTGGTCAAAGAAGAGGGACATTTTCCTCTTCTTCTGTGTCACATGGTTGCGTTGTGTGATCTGCCTCTTCCACTCGAACGACGGGCTGCATTGGGAGCAAGAGAAAGAATACAGTGGACAGTGGTGGTAACACTAGGCAGATAGACAGTAGAGCAGAGACCACACACTGGAGGTCCACCGCACTGGAGGTCCACCGCACTGGAGTCCACCGCACTGGAGGTCCACCGCACTGGAGTCCACCGCACTGGAGACCTCCACCACTGGAGACCTCCACCACACTGGAGGTCCACCGCACTGGAGTCCACCGCACTGGAGGTCCACCGCACTGGAGGTCCACCGCACTGGAGGTCCACCGCACTGGAGGTCCACCGCACTGGAGACCTCCACCACACTGGAGACCTCCACCACACTGGAGACCTCCACCACACTGGAGACCTCCACCACACTGGAGGTCCACCGCACTGGAGGTCCACCGCACTGGAGGTCCACCGCACTGGAGGTCCAACGCATTGGAGTCCACCGCACTGGAGTCCTGGAGACCTCCACACTGGAGGACCTCCACACTGGAGACCTCCACCGCACTGGAGGTCACCGCACTGGAGGTCCACCACACTGGAGACTTCCACCTCACTGGAGACCTCCACACTGGAGTCCACCACACTGGAGACCTCCACACTGGAGACCTTCACACTAGAGACTCACACTAGAGACCTCCACACTGGAGACCTCCACACTGGAGACCTCCACACTGGGGAGGTCCATCACATGACACTGTCACCCACATCTCCAATGTACCAGACCCTGTACCCCACAAATCATCTCCCCAATTTCTGCACCTTTCCCACCCTAACCATTTCTCTGCATTCTCTGCACCAGTTCCCACCCCAAACCCATTCCTCCAGTTTAACATTGGCAGATATCTCCCGCTTGTATCTCAGACAGTTTCCCAGCTAATCACCAACACCTACAGTCTAACCCTAGATAATCCTAGTCTAAGCATAGTCTAACCCATCTAACCCTAGTCTAACCCTAGATAACCCTAGTCTAAGCATAGTCTAACCCATCTAACCCTAGTCTAACCCTAGATAACCCTAGTCTAAGCATAGTCTAACCCATCTAACCCCAGTCTAACCCTAGATAACCCTAGTCTAAGCATAGTCTAACCCATCTAACCCTAGTCTAACCCTAGATAACCCTAGTCTAACCCTAGTCTAAGCCTAGTCTAACTCATCTAACCTTAGTCTAATCCTAGTCTAACCCATCTAACCATAGTCTAACCCTAGATAATCCTAGTCTAACCCTAGTCTAACCCTAGTCTAAGCCTAGTTTAACTCATCTAACCTTAGTCTAATCCTAGTCTAAACCTAGTCTAAACCTAGTCTAACCCTAGTCTAACCCTAGTCTAACCCTAGTCTAAGCCTAGTCTAACTCATCTAACCTTAGTCTAATCCTAGTCTACACCTAGTCTAAACCTAGTCTAACAGTGTTACCCTAGTCTAACCCTAGGTAACCCTAGTCTAACTCTAATACCCACCAGTGGTGAGTCTTCAATTATACCAGGGAGCTGTGACTGTCAGTAACCCCCAGTCTAACCCCCACAGTCTAACCCCCCCACAGTCTAACCCCCCCCCACAGTCTAACCCCCCCCACAGTCTAACCCCCCCCACAGTCTAACCCCCCCCCACAGTCTAACCCCCCCCCACAGTCTAACCCCCCCCCCACAGTCTAACCCCCCCACAGTCTAACCCCCCCCACAGTCTAACCCCCCCCCACA